>NW_019396058.1:310791-320964 GCF_000591075.1 Eurytemora carolleeae | reverse complement strand
ACCCCCCACCCCCCCCCCACTTAACAATCACCTGGCAAAGAACAAAAATTACCTCACTAGCATCAGCTGAGAATTTATCTCCACCTACGGCTAGACCAATGAGAGAAACACACTCAATAGTTTTACCACGCAGCATACGGAGCTCCGGGCTAGTTGCCTTCTCTATCATATACTTGAGACAGGGCATAAACCTAAACAACAAATTTTAATTTTAATGTCACCTCTTCAAAATAGCTCAAATTAGAGTTTAACTCTGTAGGGAGAGTTTCCTTTTTGTAGCTTATAGTAAGTAATATAAAAAGATTCACAAGTCTTCTTTGAGAGAAATAGGAGAAATTATCTGAAAGACTCCAGCTTTTTATCAGTAAACATTGTACTGGCTTGACCAGTGCTTAGGATCCGGATCCGTTGGATCCGCAAGATTTTGGCTTCCTGAATCCAGATCCGGATCCGCAAAAATATATCCGGATCCAAGGAGCAAAATATCAACCAAAAACTGCAAAAAAAAAATATTTACACTAAAAGTAAAAAATTTGAACTTAAAAAAAGAGCGACATAAAATTTTCCTGATTTCTGAATGCTTTTTAAATTTTTGCATAAAAATAAGCGAAAGAATAAGACAAAAAATTTGAAACATCTGCTTTGTTAAGAAAAATCAGTAAATTTTTGAAGAAATAATCTGGATCTGGATCCGGATTTGGATCCGGATCTATTTTATTTCCAGTGCGAATCCAGGATCCGGATCCGTATCAAAATTAAATGGATCCCAAGCACTGGACTTGACATTAGCCAACATAAAATAGAGCTTACCACAAGCTTTGACATGAATGGATCAAATATTTATGGATATATCAATTGTGATACGTGATACGTGATACGTGATATTGTTTCCTGTGTACTAGGATTGAGCAAATTTCTTAAAATGTAAAAAACTCGCAACAAACTATGATGATAATGTATTGATGATGTAGTTGGAATTCGTAAGTATATTTCTGCAATAAAAATAACTTACTTGTCATAGTGCTCCACAAAGTTATCCTCTGCTGTATCTGCAACTGAGGCTATGGTAGTGACTATCTGCTCTAGAACCAGTTTGTTTCCCTTCTCTACTAGTTCGTTAAACTTGGCCTAAACAGAACAGTCTTATATCAACGGTAGTTACGTTCTGTGTAATCTATATTTAGGGTGAGAAATCAGCCAACCGCCCACCAGAGGTCGCTGCGTTTTTACTTAAAAACAATTGAAATCGAAAACATTTCAAAATCGTCCATAGGGTTGCGAATTGACGATTAAATATTAGAGAAATTGCTGTAAGCCCCCCTCCGTAAAAAAAAAATCAAAGATCTATATATGATGCATCATTTTCTTGAAAATTTCTTGCTGAATTCAGATTTTAAATTTTAAATATGTTAAAAATTTTAAGTTATAGCCAAATAGGGTACTAAACTCCGGTTTTTAACTTGTTAATGTTTCTGATGAGTTTTTTTACTAACTCAATTTTCAATTTTTTAAACGCTTTTCAGATTTGTATTAAGCATTCCAAGAAAATGATGTGAAACATGAAAATTCAAAAAAAAATTTGTGGCCTTACGGTAAATTCTTCGATACTAAATTGCAACCCAATGGACGATTTTGAATTTTTTTTTGATTGCAATATATTTCTTAAGTGAAAACGCATCGACCTCCGGTGGGCGATTGACTCAATTCCAATATTGATATTAATGTACATGTACAAAGAAGTTTTTTTTCTAATTCTTTATTTATGGTGTCTGCATGAGTATTCAAGTTTTTAAATTTTGCTGTAACATTTGTGTTGTCGGCGAAGGCTGTACTGAAAAGTTCATTGAAAATCCTAACATTTGTTAGTAAAATAATAACACAAGTAAGAATAGAAAGTATTCAAAATGATATAAACAATTGTACTAGCTGTACAAGAAAAGGTCTGCTTTCAGCATTCTGTTATCTTTCGAGGTTCTTTTAACAAGAGAGGATAACGGATTGTCGAAAGATTAGTTTTGCTTTGAACCTACCTTAAGTACTGATTCTAATTTCTCCATTATCTGTGGAAGGTATGGAACCAAGATATTTTTAGGACAGTCCTCGCTAAAAGAAGAAAAAAATATATATTTCAATGTGACTATTTACTTCGAGTCAATTTAATAAGTTCAATCCAAAACACAATTTCTATTTATTCCAATTTAGTGACAGTTCGAAATGATATATTCTGTCATATTCTGAATTAAGTTTTTTTGTGGAATCGTGAATTATTTTTACTAAATGTATGTAAATTATTAATAACCTGAAGTTGACCAACGCGGCTCCAGCATGAGCTTGTACTCGAGGATTTGCGTTGTCGTCCATCAGAAGGAGAAGGCCAGGAAGAACACGAGCGTGGAATTTCTTCTCAAAAACTGGCGCGAAATCAGTAGACATTTGTCCGATAGCGTTACAGCAGGCGTATCTTACTCTGAACAAAAATCAATTAATCAAACAAAATAAACTTTGCAATTTAAATATATTATATTTGCACATTTTTAAGAATAAATTTCTTTTCTAAATTCAATTGCTCCATTTGTTATCTCAATCTAAAACGTTTGTCACTACAGTTAACAGAATTTTTAAATTTTTAAAGTATGATCGACTTAGTCCAAATAACATAGAGAAAATAACACAATGATGAAATAAATAATGGAAGTTTTTTCAAATAAACCTCATTTTAGAGATTCTTGATCTTGGTGGAATTTAATTTTTGGATTGTCGTACCTGGGATGAGGATCCTGAATGTAGTTTATGACTCCGTCCATAACCTGAGAGAGGAAAGGTTCCATCTGTTTATGGCATCCCTCGCCAGATGCTGATATTGCCATAAGAGCAGCGTGTCTGTACTTCCAATCCTGACAAAGAAAACTTTTTTCGATGACATAACTATCTAAATAGCTTAACAAGGAAGATATTAAAAAATTGTAGGAAGGTTGCAGAACTTTCAACTTTCTCTAAGTGCTCACTGGCTCAAATCTTGAGGAAGGTTGCAGAACTTTCAACTTTCTCTTAAGTGCTCACTGGCTCAAATCTTGAGACAAGCGATTCAAAGTTCAATTAAAAGATACGCGAGCTGTTGACCCGTCGTTGTTCAACAAAGACTTCATACATTTCAGTCCCAGTTATAAAAAATTGTAGCCGATTGAAATTTTACTGATGTTCTTTGTTGGTTTTTAAGTGGCTGATATTTTGCCACATGGTCCTTTATTTTTATACGGATTTCAGAGTAAGTTTAAATTTCACTGTGAAACCCCAGACAAATGAATTTTCCAACTTGCTGTTATTTGCTGGCAAATATCAATGTTATGTTTTTTTAAAACTGAGCCTCAGGTAGCCAATTTTCAGAAACAATTAGAGAAAACATGTTTCTTTACGAAGTTTGTTTATTGTGGACAGTTAGTATGCTATTTGTCTTATTAAGAAGACATCCAATTAATTAGTAAAGTTGGGGTCGACACTCCCAAACATCTTTAAATAGTAGCTCATAAATATTTAGCTGTCGGTACCTTAATTAGCATTTTTATTATCTAACCTGTGACTGAAGCATGGTAGGAGTGAGCTGCATGATGTGTGGAAATACAGTTTTCCCTCCTAAACCACATGCAAGACGATCAAGAGCACTCTCCGCTACAACTGCATTGCTGTCATTATCCTCGTCCTACACAAACATATTTGTTATTTTTTTATTGTTATCCTATTTTCTTCATTATGCGACTATTTGCGCACAGCATAAACAATTCACAATTCCACAATAATTATTTTAGTTAGTTAAATCCAGAAAGAAAAATTTTGATTCGTTCGTCTGAAATTTTATAATTTACCTCTGGTGCTTCATTGGTTGACCAATCCTCCTCCTCATCAATATCTGTCATCATCTGTAGACAAGCCTGGACAACAGCTCCAATACATCCACCAACTACTTTCCGTACCATAGCAGGAGCAGTCTCGGAGGTAGTAACTATAAACTCCAACGCTAGATGTCTCCAGGACTCTCCTAGTTCCTCGTTCAACACCATCTTCAAACAAAGCTGAAAGATCTGCTCCAACTGGGGTCGCAAAAACTTCGGCATCGTCTCGGTAATGTCGATTAATGTTTTAAGGCACGCTTCGTCGTCCTGGTTTTCAACAGACTGAACAGTGACCTGCATCATAGGTCCTAGAAGGTCGGCGAAATGCTTCTGCACTGCAGAGTCCTTCTCATGAAGCATTAAGTAGTTTCCAGTGGCTTTTACCGCTGTGAACCTTACGTCGAATGTTGGATCGTTGAGACTGGCGAGCAACATCTGCTTTATAACGTCGATATACTGCTTTTCCTGGTTGCCGAAGACACCGGGTATACTGGCGAACATGTGGAGGGCAACCTCCTTTATCTCAGGGTTAGCAGAACTTGCGCAGTCAAAAAGAAATTTTAGAAATTCCGGCCAGAGATTGTTTCCGTCGTCGTCGGTGAGGTTTCGTGCAACTTCAGCAGCCAGATCTGCACATTTTCTTCGGCAGTTTTTGTTTGGTTCATTGTGCACACATAACAAGATTTGATGCTTTAGCTGGGCTTTTTGCTCATCAGGCAGCTAAAACAAAAATTCTGATAAAACGAAGGGTAAGGGTAACGTACATAAATACAAACTAGTTTATGAATCACTGTTAAGAATACATGTTCTTTGATTTAAAAGTAAATTGGCTGTGTTGATGATTAGTTTACTGTTGAGTAACATGCAGTATCAAAATTATGATAATACTAGCTTGGGAACCCAGCTTTGTATGAGAAATTTTAAATTTGCTGTTAAAAGTCATCCATCTTCATCATCATCGTCATCCATCATCCAACTTAAAAAAGAATTTTCGACTCGAGCTTAGAACATTCTCGTGGTTCTACCGAGTTCTAAAGCAAAATTTTAGGCTAATCTGTCAAGGAGTTCATGCGATGATGAAATCCAACCCAAACAGTGATATCTATTTCCGTCCTTCACTGAGTTTATTTTGTGTTGTTCTTATTGATGTTACAAGTTTAACAAGTATACATCTACAAATAACTAAAACTGCACCTTCGCATAGAACTCATCAAACTCTGATGAGAAAAGTCTCCTGAGCATGACGGAGGCGAGCTGGCGCCCATCCTCCGCAATCTCTGTAGTGTTGGAGATTGCTCCGAGAAGGATGTTAACCTTCTGCTCGGTCGGGACCAACTCATAGGACTCCTAAGCAAAAATATAAATTTAAATGAGATTTAATTATGGATTTCACGCCCGATTCTAGAAAATGTTTCCAATAAATCTGATAATAACCTAAAATACTTTAACAGATAGTTAAAAAATTACTCTTTGGTTAAAAAAACTCCGTGTTGCGCAAAGAGCGTTAGATAAAAAGAGATTAATATCCTTAAATACAGATCAACCAACACTTCACTCATCTAAGTGTGAATCGTATCTAAGATATTTAATTGAAGCCCGATTTATCATGAAGAATAACTAATGTTCACTACTCGTAGCCGAAGATAGAAGACCTTCTTATCTTGAATGTAAGCATATCTTCATTTGACCCTCCATTTAAGGAGGGCCTAAAAGATATCCTGATCAACAATGTGGAAGAAAGTATAATTTTACTACCTTCAAAATTTACTAATTCTGATAATTTCTCCAAAGTTCTCCGGGTCTGTCCAAGAGAACGATTTTTAAACAGGCTCGGAGCCGGGCGCTACGGCCTCATGACCAATTAGGGTCCGTCCTAGTATACAGTTTTTTTACGCCCCCCCCCCCCTTCCCCTTCCTATCAATTATGTACATGACCACTTTTTCAACGATTTTCAAAATATTAGTTTATATTTAGGGTAAGGTTAGGTTAGACACTTTCTGGGCCGAGCACTGCGGCTAGGACAGGCTAGGGGGCAGAGGGCTGCGGCTAGAACAGGCTAGGGGGCCGAGCGACGTGGCTAGGATAGGCTAGGGGCCTGGCGTTGCGGCCACATGGTCAATTGTATCCATGTCTTACATACAACATGTACAAAATTAATAGGGGGGGGGGGGAGGTCCAAAAACGTATATTAGGAAATTACCACCAATTATAGCCATGGTAAACATATAAGATCCATGTACAAAATTGATAGGAGGGGTCGGGGGAAGGGGAGGTTCGAAAATAGTTCCTAAGGAAATTATCAGTTATCCTTCAGTAGAAATGGGCAAGTCATTTTTATGAAACCTCATTTGAAACAACAAACATGGATACATTGTTCAAACATGGTCGGACAGAACTTTCAAGGGCCCAATTGTCAAGTCAGTCCCTAAGAAACCTCTAATAAATAATAATTACTCCCTGGACCAAAATGGCATATATGTGAATAAGAAATGATTTATAGTTTACAGGATTTACATCAAGCTATATTGCACTTATTCAATTTTTAGACTTAACACGAAGAACGTGCAGGGCAGATATAAGATATTTCAAGTAACTTTTTTCGCCAGGAGTAATAACTTTATCACAAAAACTACTTTTCACCTCTGCTTTGCTTCTGATATCATTATCTGTAGATAATAAGGCTTTAAGCAATTCTTGAACGTCCCCTCCCGCCATTTTACAACAACATGTGCCCTTCCCGCGTTATTGTGAATAGCAGATGACTCAAATAATTTCCTAAACTGGTTTCAAGCGAGGGATTTCAGCAAGTTTCAGGAGGAACATACTGGCGGACATTAAGAAAGAAGACGGAAAGATATTTTTCATTAAGTTATTAATTCTTTGTTACATATCATGTCAGGGGCGTACGAGGGGGGGGGGCCGCGCCCCCCCGCCCCCCTCTACGCGTGCCCCCCCTGAGAGGCTGAGGGGGGGCATCCATGGGGGAGGCTCTTTTAATATTACATTTGTAATATTAACATAATTCATAGTTTGGAATATCTAAGGTCTACAAAATAGGTTTGCAAAAATAAAGGAATTAGAAAATCAGAGCTTGTCACACATGGACTCAATCCTTGGAAAAAAAATCATATTATTCAAAGATTAGTTGGTGAGTTTAATGATAGCGTTATCCTCGGGGAAAAATTAAGGTTTAGGAAGTATAGATAAAAGAAAACCTTGAGAAGGAGTAATCTTGAACCATGGTCTCACTATCACCTCAGGACATATTCTCCAGTATAATATTGATACAGATTGATTCAGGTGAATGGTGGAACACGGAGAATAATGTTTNAGGGGGGGGCCAAAAAAAATTTTTTGCGCGCTTAAGCGCGCACGTTGTGACCCCCCCTAAACAAAAGCCCGCGTACGCCCCTGGATAAACGTTCTAATTTATATTTCGGGGAGGGGGCGGTGGTCGAAGGGCAATGATGCATGTCTTCTCTATAGTTTTACTGCCATATTGCTTTAATTCCCAAGCGCGGATTGAGTAAACCTTTCCCCTATTCTAAGCTTTAGGTTTATTGATTGACTATAAGAAAAAAAGTTTTGAAGAGTTTTTTGCACAGTTTTTAAATCAAATTGGGTAGAACGTATAAATATCAGATTAAATAAAAATCTAAAATATAACCTATAACTTAAATGAAATGATTGAGCTAGTAGAAAATAGAATGATAGTTGCATGAGGGAGGGAAGGCCAAGCAGCCATGAACCCCGTGGAAAAGTCTCCGAAACCCTGCAGAAACAGTCTCCGAACCCCGTGGAAAATCTCCGAACCCTGTAAGGAGCAAAAAATGTGTTATTCTGGGGGAAATCGCATGATTTTTGAATTTTTTTTCAACATATGGCACTGGATCAAACAAAAGTATTACTAATAAATGCAATTTTGATCTTATTCACGGCCCTTATAGTATATGTTTATTTTGTATTGCTGTTTTAAGCTTAAACTTTAAAATGGACCTACGCAACAACGCACAATGTTTTTAGTATTTCAATGAGATTTTTCATGAAAATGCAATAACATGTTTTAACGTAGTCCACCACTTTTTTAATTCCCGTCATCAAAGGGCAGTTTTACTCCATAATATCATTTTTTACTGTCTCCCCTAATTAAAAGTGACCTACGCTGTAATTATTATATCTACACACGCAAGAAATATAAATATTGAATTAGAATGACATTTTGCATTTGCAAGTTTTACCACCTTTAAATTTTTTTGTATCATCGTAAAGTTATTTTTAATTAAAAGTATATAATCTTTTTCTGCATTTCTAACGATTATCTAGTTTGTCGTCTTCATTCTATTTTGAAATAAAGGGGGGGGAGGGGCAAGAAACGTATTACTCTCCAGAAATTTAAACAGTGTATAAACATAACTTAGCATTGTCCTAGGAGGCTGATTTTTTGCATGCGAGCTTAAAATTATGTATATCACATGTATTTTTTGGTTTTGAACGGATCTGAGCAAAAGTGCGCTCGCGCCCTTTTTGTGAAAAAATACGACTTTTTTGACAGTAAATCAATTTTAACTTAATTAATTGCACTTGAACATTTATCCTGATACTCTTGAAAAAAATATGCGCTCAAAAAATTCACCTCCAAAGCCTTAAATGTCCGTCGCGCGCAATAAAAGAAAATGTCTTTGAATACTTTTTTTGCTAAGTTTGGCCTAAGTCAGAATAAAAGTAGCATAAGATACATCAAACTACAGCAAAATTGGGACAAGGAACTCATTTCCGTGGTCAAAATAGACATTGTAGCATTCTGACTGGCGCGCCAGTAGCCTCGACAGTTACATTATGGTCATCTTAGCACAGAGAATTTACATGTTGTATGTCGATTTATAGGTAATTGGGCACGAGGAATTCATTCCTGGGGTCAAAATAAATATTAGAACATTCTGACTGGCGCGCTAGTAGCCGGCTGTTTCATTATTTTGCTATAGTTTGATGTATCTCATGCTACTTTTATTCTGAATTAACCCAAACTTAGCAAATAAGTATTCAGATTTTTTCTTCTATTGCGCGCGAGCTCGGACATTTTAGGCTCTGGAGGTAAATTTTTTGAGCGCATATTTTTTTCTAGAGTATCAGGATAAATGTTCAAGTGCAATTAATGAAGTTAAAATTGATTTACTGTATACCATGTGGCTGTAATGCCCTATCCTGTACTAGCCGCGGCGCTCGGCCCCCTAGCCAGTCCTAGCCACAGCGCTCGGCTCCCTAGCCTGTCCTAACCGCAGCGCTCGGCCCAGAAAGTGTCTAAACCTAACTCTAAATATATGCTAATTTTGTTGAAAATTGTTGAAAAAGTGGTCATGTACATAATTTTTAGGAGGGGGTCCAAAAATCGTAAACTAGGGCGGACCCTATTAATTTTGTACATGGTTTTCATATGTATTATATGGATCTTACATAGATATTATCGGTCATGTAACCACAGAGCCCGGTCCCTTAGCCTGTCCTAGCCACGGTACTCGGGCCCCAAGCCTGACCTAGTCGCAGCGCTGGCCCAGAAATTGCCTTAACCTAACCAAACCCTAATTTAAAAATAGATTAATGTTAATAATTTTGCCAAAAGGCTTTAAAATAAGTGGGGATGTACAAAATTGATAGGAGGGGGGGGGGTCAAAAAATTCTATAGGACCAGGGAGAGTGCTTAAGTCCTGAACCTTTGCGCATGCGCGCTCCTCAGTTAGCAATGTCGAAGCGCTAGAAATACTTAGTGAACTTAATACTTCATTTTCACTAGTGGTTGGGTTGAGACCAATTTTTCTAATTTTTTGTTCTTTCTTTGCATTTAATTAGTTTTGTTGTAGATGATGAACTCGAGTAGGCAAATATAAGAATCTAAACACTGAAAAGGTTTTCTGAAAATATTTTCTAAATAGAGATAGATGTTACTTTGGTTGGGGTTAGGTTATTTTTAGAAAACAGGCAGCCCGACCTTTTAGTATTTTACTCTAATCATGAAATTCAGTCATTAAATTGGTGAAGTACTTACTTACTTAACTTACTTAAAGATTTATTTTCGAAACTGAGGAGCAATAAAGAAATCTAACAATACTGTACACGATAGGGCCATTATCAGAGGTCAATATGGTCTTATTTCAAAGAATTTTTTTATTGCTGATAACCAATTGAGTAGCACGCACGCCGCAAAACAAGTTTGGATGGCGTTTGTTCACAATTCAAGATCCATGTACAAAATTGATAGGAGAGGGGAGGGCCGGGGGGGTTCATTCAGTT
>NW_019396058.1:307042-310565 GCF_000591075.1 Eurytemora carolleeae | reverse complement strand
ATCCCATGGATTGGGTGTGGGATGGATGGAATATAAGTTGGATTGGATATGGATGGGAAGGATGTAATATGGGTTCAATAGGAATATGGTTTGGATGGAATATGATGGGTTGAATGGGATTTGGGTTGAATTGGGTAACGATTGGATTGGATATGGTGGGTTGGGTGTTATATGGGCTGGATTGGATGTGGGTTAGATATAGATATAGACTGGTTTATGTGATTTGTGTTGAAATTCAGAAAAACTATCGAAAAAAGCGAGATATTAGATGAGGTTGATTGAAGGTAACAAGACTAAAAAGAGATAACAGGAAACCCCTGTCGTAATTATCCAACCTAGCAATCCAGACATACTTGATCCTTTACATCTGGAGTTTTGAATCCTTAACTTGATCCTTTACATCTTAAATACTCAATCCTTTACTTGATCCTTTACATCTTGAGCACTCAATTCTTTCCAGTCCTTTACATCTTTTTCTTTACTTGATACTTTTTATCTGGAGTACTCAATCCTTTGATCCTTTACATCTTAAATACTAAATCCTTTACTTGATCCTTTACATCTTAAATACTCAATCCTTTACTTGATCCTTTACATCTTGAGAACTCAATTCTTTACTTTATCCCTTACATCTTGAGCACTCAATCCTTTCCTTAATCCTTTACATCTTATTCCTTACTTGATAATTTTTATCTGTAGTACTCAATCCTTTACTTGATCCTTTACATCTACAGTACTCAATCCTTTACTTGATCCTTTCATCTTGAGTACTCATTCTTTGCGTGATCCTGTATATTTAGAGTACTTAATCCTTTACTTGATCCTTTCATCTTGAGAACTCAATCCTTCATCTACATCTTCATCTACAATTTCGGTCCACCCTATTAGTTTGTTATTTTCATACTTTCGGGGGGCACCCTAACAACACTTTCTTTTTCCGGTTTTGAGAGAATGCCGCCAATCCTTCCCAAGTACGGATTTCGCTTGTCGCTCCGAAGCCTCAGCCCCCACAGCAAAGAGAAAAATATAAAATTAGCGCACTGACCAGCGTTGCCAACCGGGAGAATTTTTGGGGAATTCTCCAGTGAATTGATCGAAAATTGGGGTATTTCAGGAGATTTAAAACTTACTGATATATTTTGTAAATTGTGCTTATAAACATTGAAATTATAGTTTAAAATTCACAACATTTTCTGTCATGAATTATAGTTATCATGATTTTGAAAAATTGAATAAGGCTAATGTACGAATTTTTCTGCGGAAACTTCTAGGGTTTTCGAGTATTATGGGTTTATTTTGGCGTTAACAAACTTAAAACTTGGAGATAATCTAATATGATATAGGACGCTCTGTATTTAAACCGAATCTAATTCAGATCAATTGATTGTCAAGGCAGTTCTTCTCTAAACATATTAAAACTCGAGATTTTCAAAAGTTTATAACCATTTAAAGCTTTTATTACTGTGTATTCAGTAATAAAAAATGGGGAATTTTTAGTGTAAATGGGAAATTTTCAAGACTGAAAATGGGAATTATCTTGTCTGGGAGTTGGCAACGCTGGACTGCCACCAGATATTTGAATTTAGGCCGGGTCAAGAGTCCCTTAATAGCACTCTTAACTAATCCTGGTTGGTAGGATCATCTACCCTACGCGTTCATAAGTTGTGCTAATACCGGTATTAACAGAAATGCCAGTTTTACTAAGAGCGGTGTTAACTAATCTACCCGCAGGGTAGATTTAGGTAGGATGATCTACCCTAAATAACCAGTTCTACCAGTATTAATTTGGTTTGGATTCGATATTCTCGCAACCTCATGAAATACAGGGATGTTTAAAATACAGGGATGCATAAAAAGCGAAGAAATACTTCTTATTTTGCTTAATTCAGAAAAATGACCCCTCCCCCATCCTCCTTACATAACTATATTAATAAAATGTGTTGAATATAAAAAAAAACATTTTATGAGCAAAACTTTATTAAAGATTTTTTTTCTAAAAAATATATCTTATTGAAAAGTTTTTATTGTTTTAACTTTGATAATGAAATGTAAAAAGTTTAGTTTGCAAGATATTTTCATAAATTTTTAATCTATCTTTCGTCATATAATAAAAAATGTATTATTTAAAAGTCGTCTTTATAATTATTAACAAATTATTAAGTTGAGAAGAGAAAAGAGTTGCGCAGAAGAGTCAAAACGGTAAAGTTTGGATGATAATCCTGGTTTTAGCTAGGATGACTTATGAACGCATCAGCTGTTCTAGGCTAGATAATCCTGCCACAAATTAGGCAGCATTAGCGCCTTCTGGTTCGGTGTTTCGTGCTTCCGTGTTTTATTGTTAAGTGTGGTATTAGAGCGGTATTAGCTAATACCGCTCTTAAGATACCGGACTCTTGACCCGGCCATTTGGTGCCTTGCAAATTTAACCAACCGCTAGGGGAACAGAAGGCGCTGGTATCGGCTCTGGCAGCCATTTTCATTTTCAAGAGCTAGTCTCCGGCAAGAAGAGCACAGATTTACTCAGGAAAAATTTTCGGAGGGCAGACCGGCAGAAGGCTACAAACGTTCGGACTTGGGTTACAATTGAAGCTAGCGCTTGTCTACTTAATTGGCTCAATATTGGAAGAGCAAAAACATTGAAATTACTTTATAATGCGCAATGTGGGTTACGGTTCTAGGTTAATTTTTAAAAAAATTTCTGTTTTAATCTCTTTATCCGTTAATTACAATCAACGTGCTACATTACCGGTCTGGTAACATTTTCAGAAGATTGTTAGTTCAACTAGGTGCAAAGTATTTATTGCATGAAAATGGTGAACGTTTGCAAAGTTCTGATCCCTTCAGCTCTGAGTATTGCAGGATGCATGTCCACCTCGACTACTTCCAGGTTTTTTACTTAAATTGTATATAATTGAAATTCTTTTCTTTAAAAAACTACAAGTAATTTTCTAATATACGATTGTTGGACCCTACCCCCCCCGCCCCTCTGCCCAATGCCCACCCTCCTATCAATTTTATACATGAATCTTATATGTAACACATGGATATAATTGGTCATGTGGCTGCTGCGCCCGGCCCACTAGTCTGTCCTAGCTGCGGCGCTCGGCCCCCTAGCCTGTCCTAGCCGCAGCGCTCGGCCAAGGAATTGTTTTAACCTAATCTAACCCTAAAAAAATAATATATAAAGAAAAAAATATTTTGCTGAAAAATAAGTGACGTCTTACTACGTACCCAAAATATAAATGCTTGGGCAATTTCCTAATGAAAGTTTTTTGAAACTCCCTCCCCCCACCCTCCTATTAATTGGTAATTTCCTAATATTCGAATTTTGGACCCCCTCCCCCTCCACCCCCTCCTATCAATTTTGTTAATGGATGTACCAATGTGGTTATAATTGGTCATGTGGCCGCAGTGCCCGGCCTCCTAGCCTGTCCTTGCCGTACAGCGCTCGACCCAGATTGTTTTACCCTGATCTAACCCTAAAATAACAAAAAGTAAATAATATTTTTGCTTATAAAAAAAG
>NW_019396058.1:306025-306765 GCF_000591075.1 Eurytemora carolleeae | reverse complement strand
AATGTTATTGTAAAAATCGTTACCAATTTTAGAACACTTGAATGGTCAACCAGGAAATAACCATAAATTAGAATATTCTAATTAATTCAGTTTTATATATTTGGTTATAAGCATTATTTACGACAAAGTTCGATGCAATACAATTAACTTTTTTTGTGCTTTCCATTCATCGATTGGGATATTGGGATATGCAGAGATTACAAAAACCATAGGCGTAAAAAAAGGGGGGGCGGGGAGGTTCATCACCAATAGGGGTCAATAAAACCGGAAATTATAAATCTTACTGATCCAGAGGGGGCTGTGCCCCCACTGCCCCCTCCCACCTTGTGAATACCACTGACTAAAAAAATTTAGACTATCATATTGGTTTATCCAAATCATTTACAATTAAATAATTTCTAGATCTACAGATCTGGAGGATGCTACTCCTACTTCTACTACTGCAGCCCCTGAAGTGGTCACCAGTACTACTATTACAGCATCACAATGGGGATTATACTCTCACTGAGGAGGAATCCGAGATTCGTGTGGCAAATGAGTTCATCACTTTACCAAGGTTATTCATAAGGAATAGTTTAACAGATTAGAAATATATTAATATGTATTTTTTAATAAATTACGAAACAATTAACCATAGCATTTCTGAAAACCTCTAAATCAGGAAAAATTATGGTTAGATCCCTTACCGAGAATTAAAACTAAAGCAATGTTTTCGTTTATCTGAGGATATGGGATGGATG
>NW_019396058.1:259079-306004 GCF_000591075.1 Eurytemora carolleeae | reverse complement strand
GGGGGGGAGGGGGGAATGGTTTTTGAAGATCTATTGGAAAAATGAAGAGTTAAACATGAAAAGGCGAGTTTTTTCATCCTTTTTTCGTACTTTTTATTTTTACATTAAAAATAAACATACATTTAATGTTTTTTCAAAGAAGGGGGGGATAATGATTTATATGCTCTAGAAATTATATTAATTATATTATTTATTTTCGGCCTTAAATTTATCAGTGTGTATCTTTTGATAAAAAATGTCCTTTTATTGTACAAACTGAGCTTGGAACTCTTGTATTGTGGATATCGACATTAATGCTTGATCTTGATCTCGATCTTGTTTACCATTCATAACTATTTGTGTCTCAGGGACTTGCAGGAGGTCTGGGTCTGCTCTCACTGATGTCTCTTCTGGGCCTGGTCTAGATCACTTGGAATCAAGTATTTTCAATTGTAAATAGTGTTTGTGGTTACCTTGCTTTTCAGCAACTTAATATGTGATTTATGAACATATTTTTTTTTACTGTACAGTGAACAGTTGTCACTGTACCGATTGTGAAATAGTTTGTAGATTTAAAATTGTTACAAAATGTCATCTGGGACATTTATTAGAAATGCGTATTTTTTTATGTTCAAAGATAAACAATGTCGTCCGAGCTTGAACTACTGCAGAAGTTATGCAGTCCACCCCCAGATCCTTGGGTCCCCAAGGGAACTGTCATGGAGGGGGATGAGGAAGAGGTGGTGTGGCGAGGGATGACAGACACCGAATGGAACAAGTTCAAGGTAAAACATTAAGTTTGTAACATGTATTAGTGTTTATTTTTATTGATGATTTGGGGGGGGGGGGAATTTGAAATTAGAAGGCAACTTTATTCTTTTTGATACTTTTTACCCAAGGAAATCATTAATTTTTCCCTTAAATTCATCAATTTTTCTCTAAAAATTTAAAAGGGGATGGTGGAGATGCCACTTTTGATGTAAGGGCGGGGGCCTGCCTTCATTTTTGTTGTAAATCTTCCAATTTTTTGGCTGCACTCCTAATTAGTGATCGAAATTCCTAAAATTAAATTAAACGACTTCTAATGACTTCTTACGACCTCTAATGACCTAAATGACCTCCAAAAATGAAAATGTTTAACTATGGCCATTAGCGGGTCAAACACTGGATTTGTTGCTGTATTCCCTGGGTTCCTAGCTTTTGTTTGACATGCATAAAGTCATTGTTGAAATATTTTCCATTTGTGGAGGTCATTTAAGGTCATAAGAGGTCATTAGAGGTCATTAGAGGTCATTAGAGGTCATTAGAAGGTCATTAGAAGGTCGAACACTGGACTCGTTGCTGCTACTGTATTCCTTGGGTTTCTAGATTTTAAATGATCTGCATAAAGCCATGGTTAAAACATTTCCATTTTTGGAGGTCATTTAGGTCATTAGAGGTCGTAAGAGGTCATTAGAAGGTCAAACACTGGATTCGTTGCTGCTACTGTATTCCTGGGGTTCCTAGCTTTTAATTAATATGCATAAAGCCATAGTTTCAACATTTTTAATTTTGTAGGTCATTTAGGTCATTAGAGGTTGTTAGAAGGTCAAACACTTGATTTGTTGCTGCTGCTGTATTCCTTGGGTTCCTAGCTTTCGTTTGATATGCATAAAACCATAGTTAAAATATTTTCTAGGTGTGGAGGTCATTAGAGGTCTTTTGAGGTCATTAAAATTAATTTGATTTTATTTAAGGAAACTCGATCACTAATTAGGCGTGCAGCCAAAAATTGGAAGATTTGAACCAAAAATTAAGGCAGCCCCCCCCCCCCCCACATCAAACATGTCATCTCCACCATCCCCTTTTTCCAAAATTCAGCGAATATAACCCTTAAAGATTTCCACTTAAGCATATATAACTTTTGAAGCAAAAATTATTTTAACCAGAAAGGCCGGGAGGGGGGGGGGGCTTAAAATTTATTTACTAGAAAATTTACGTCCCAGGTTAACCAGGTCACAAATAAACTTAAATAATAACTTAAAAACTTTATTTTATAATTGCTAAATGAATTGAAATATTTGGAATACAAAAGTAATCAATGTTTAGAAAGCAAGTTCATGGGATCCCATGTTTAAGCGCGGTATGTCCGATTAACCCGTTAAACATCTACATCGGATAAAACATGAGAAAATATTGTCTTTTTTCCCATTTTACAGCATATCTACTTCTGACAGTTTCTATTATTGTCTTCGCAATATAAATCCGCTTGTTATTGTAACTCAAAAACCACAAATGAAAGCAAAAGAGTTCTAGCTTAAAAAATAAGGATATCATATTCATTCTTGACAAAGGTTTAAAGGGTATCATTTAGAATTGTACAAACTTCTAATATAAGGAGACTTAAAATTACATCCGACCCATTAAAGCATGCTTTTCTTAGGATTTACATTATTAAAACGGCATCTTAGAAATATTAAGTACTTCCGTAAATGTGAAATGAAATGAATAAGAAAAATTAAAAATCCTACCACTTTAATTATCAGTTTCTTTTTTTGTGTCTCCGGAAACACTAATTATTATTAAACTTGCAGGAAGACGAACAGGAGAAACTGATTATTATTTAACTTGCAGGAAGACGAGCAAGAGAAACTGATTATTATTTAACTTGCAGGAAGACGAGCAGGAGAAACTGATTATTATTAAACTTGTAGGAAGACCAGCAGGAGAAACTGATTTTTATCAAACTTGTAGGAAGACGAGCAGAAAAACTGATTATTATTAAACTTGCAGGAAGACGAACAGGAGAAACTGATTATCATTTAACTTGTAGGAAGACGAGCAGGAGAACTGATTATTATTAAGCTTATAACTGATTATTATTAAACTTGTAGGAAGACTAGCAGGAGAACTGATTATTATTAGGCTTGTAGGAAGAGGAACAGGAGAAACTGATTATTACTAAACTTATAGGAAGACGAGATGGAGAACTGATTATTATTTAACTTGTAGGAAGACGAGTAGGAGAAACTGATTATTATTAAACTTGCAGGAAGACGAGCAGGAGAAACTGATATTATTGAACTTGCAGGAAGACGAGCAGGAGAAACTGATTATTATTAAAATTGCAGGAAGACGAGCAGGAGAAACTGATCATTATTAAACTCTAAGGGAGGCGAGCAGAAGAAACGTAATTATTAAATTTGCAGGTAGACAAGCAGGAGAAACTGATTATTGTTAAACTTCCAGGAAGACGAGCAGGAGAAACTGATTATTATTAAGCTTGCGGGAAGACGAGCCGGAGAAAACGATTATTATTAAACTTGCAAGATGACGAGCAGGAGAAACCTATTATTATTAAACTTGCAGGAAGACGAGCAGGAAAACTGATTGTTATTATACTTGCAGGAAGACGAACAGGAGAAACTGATTATCAATAAACTTGTAGGAAGACTAGCAGGAGAACTGATTATTATTAAGCTTGTAGGAAGACGAGATGGAGAACTGATTATTATTAAACTTGTAGGAAGACGAGGAGGAGAAACTGATTATTATTAAACTTGCAGGAAAACTAGCAGGAGAAACTGATTATCATTAAACTTACAGGAAGACGAGCAGGAGAAACTGATTATTATTAAAAAAAAACTTGCAGGAAGACGAGCAAGAAAACCCGATCATTATTAAACTTGTAGGAAGACGAGCAGGAGAAACTGATTATTATTATTATTAAACTTGTAAGAAGACGAGCAGGAAAAACTGATTATTATTAAACTTGCAGGAAGACGAGCAGGAACAATGGATTATTATTAAAATTTGTGAGAAGACGAGCAGGAGAAACTGATCATTATTTAACTTGCAGGAAGACGAGGAGGAAAAACTGATCATTATTAAACTTCTTGGAAGACGAGCAGGAAAAACTGATTATTATTAAACTTGTAGGAAGACGAGCAGGAGAAACTGATGGTTGAAAGAGAACGGATTGGGAAGAGGAGAACTGTAGTTGATGGAAGCTGTGCTGAAACAAGTATATGCTCTGAAAGTGATATCGAGGTAGGATTAATCTTGTTTAGCTGGAACTATTCGATGAATTACAGTTTGATGCGTTGCTGGAGACAGGGCTTTCTAATTTAGGAGTTGGAAAGAATTGTTTTTCTTACAAATCAAATTTGGGCTTCGAACCCTGGTTTTGTGAGTCCGGTTGAAAGATTAAACAGTTATAAAACGAATTTTGGTTTCAAAAGTTGGTTAGATCTTGTCATAAAATTGCTATTTCAGATTTCAAACCATTTTAAACAATAAGCTGCCCCAAAATTTTACTTTTAAGTTCAATGCTTTCTAGGGGGGAAAAATCGGCAACAGGCAGATCTTTTCTGCAGGAAACCCCTCTCTTATTCCTGTTATAGTTACAAGGATTTGAATTTTAAGTTTAAAATTTATTCTAGTCTGAATCGACGTGTTCTTCATCAGCCTTCAGTAACACTACAGCCACTAAAGAGGACTTACAGGTGACACTTATGATACCCCTAAGCAGTATGGCATGGAAGGAAAGGGAAACTTGTGGATTTCAATAGATATCTGATGGTAAACTGAAAAGATAAGTTTATAATTAAGAACTAAATTCCTTATTATAAACATTCATATGTAATTCATGCTTGATCAGAGAAAGCTCTTCAGGGAACTTCTGTGAATTGGGAATTGCTATCTTTGCATGAACTCATACTTCTAGGGGTCAAAGTGTACTTTAATGATAAGCGGGGTGGTTTGGTTTTTTAATGGATTTAATAAGAGAGTGTAAAATAACTTCAGGAATGGAACTATTTGAACAATATTTCACTGAGCAACATACAGGGTGGCCAAAATGTACGGATTAAACGGATTTTTGTATTTTGTAACCCTAAAATTGTACGGATTGTACGGATTTTTATCCTGGAAATAGACCGGTTTTTTAAAATTTTTACTCATTTCAGCAAGTTTTTCATGAAAATTTCAAAAAAAATCTCGTCAAAATGAAGTTGGATAAACTTATTTTCTGCATTCTAAATAATATTAGATTGATTAACGTTTCAATTGACAATCAAAATTCATTCATAATTTTCGAGATCCCAGAAGTGTTCATTTGAGAATATGTTCCAGAAGTGTTCATTTGAGAATGTGTTTATCTATCTGTCTATCTGTCTAGCTAGCTGTTTAGCTATCTGTCTAGCTAACTGTTTAGCTATCTGTCTATCTATCTATCTATTTGTCTATCTGTCTAGCTAACTGTCTAGCTATATGTCTAGCAATATGTCTAGCTATCTATCTATCTAGCTATCTGTCTATCCATCTGTATATCTATCTGCATGTCAGTTTATCTATTTGTCTATCTGTCTAGCTCTCTGTCTAGCTATATGTCTAGCAATATGTCTAGCTATCTATCTATCTAGCTATCTGTCTATCCATCTGTATATCTATCTGCATGTCAGTTTATCAATCTTTTTATTTATCTGTTTATATATCCTATCTGTCTCTCTGTTTATCTATATGTCTATGTGTCTATCTGTTTCTCTGTCTATCTATCTGTTTCTCTGTCTATCTATCTGTCTGTCTGTTTATCTACCTATCTATCTGTCTCTTTATCAGATCTGAGAAAATCCTCTCAGGTTTCTTCTGTTTATCTGTAAATATTTTCATTTTTAGTTTAATATTAACTTTCTTCTAATTTTGTTAGCAACCCCTGTACCACGCTATTTTTAATTATATTAGATCCTAAATCTACAATCCACTCTTTCTAATTATAACTTAACTGTTTGGTTGTTAAATGGCCTACACACTGATGTAAACCGTTTTAAAAATTAGAATCAACGCTCTTTAGTTCTCTAGTTCTCTAGTTCTCTAGTTCTCTAGTTCTCTAGTTCTCTAGTTCTCTAGTTCTCTAGTTCTCTAGTTCTCTAGTTCTTCAGTTCTTCAGTTCTCTAGTTCTTCAGTTCTCCNTTTTTTTTCGAAATTTGGACGGATTGTACGGATTTTTTTTCGAAAATTGTACGGATTGTACGGATTTCCTCTGAAAATGTACGGATTTTTGTACGGATTTCTTCAAAAAAGTTTTGGCCACCCTGAATATATCATGTTGACGAGAACTGAAGACGGACATGAGAAGGACTAAACTAACTTAAATTTCTCTCTACAGAACTCATGTACACCACAAGTACTCAATGACATAAGAACAGCCAATGTTCACAACCGACCTAGTAAATCTATATATTGGAATATCTTTAAAACATCTCTGTACATTTATCTTTCAAGATGAAAAATGTCGTCTTATGCGCAATCTATCTTTATCTATGGCACATACACGTCTTGTGTATTGTATAATTATATGTAAAATTATTTATATGAATCCTCTTCTGCAGGTTCCGTACCAGTTCACAAGGAACAGGAAACTAGATTTGGCTGTTTTTAAGTACAGGTTAGATCATTTCTTAAAAATTTGTTTTAAATCTTTTGAGTAATTGGCCGGGAATATTGAGAGATGGAGTTAAGATAAGGGGCGTAAATGTTTCTAAAAATTCTTTCTTTATCCAACCTCCTTAGTAGTTAGATTTTAATTGCTGAATGTTTTTTAATGGGTTTACTATGAAAAAGAATGAAAGACTTGCCTGTTAATGTCCAATTTTTATTTTTTTTCCCAGATCGTCAAAGATAATTTATCCTGGGGGGTTAATTCTTAAAAACATAAACCCTGACTAAACTAGATAAACCATACAGAGTTAAGTTGAAGAAAATTATAATTTATATCCATCATACATACTGTTCAGTTGGTTGAATATTCTGATCTCTCATTGGCTGAATTTACACCAACATTATTTCAGCACCAATGAATATAATAGTCTACTTTACTATGCTGAATACTCGGTCTTGAAGAATTGAATTGGGGTGAATAAATGATCTGTTGAAAAAATGTGAGTTAAAATCCAGTTTTTCATTTTCTCCTCTCAAATCTCTAAAAATACTTGTTCAAAATGTCCCTGATTTTACAATTATTGGATAACCTTGTGTATAAATTAACCATAAAGAATAGATTTAATATTTTAGGGAGCAGATACTAGAGCTAGTTAATGATAACAATGTTGTTGTTATCAGCGGGCATACTGGTTGCGGGAAAACTACACAGGACACTTGTCTTTTATTTTCTCTGAAATTTTATTTTGATATCATAATTTTTCGTAATTCTTCCAGTAATTATAATACTTCTATGTTTTTATTGGAATTAAAATTTTGTTGATTTTCCCTCCTTTCCCAAGTATTTTTAAAAATTTTTACCGCAAAACTTTCAGTTAATGTAAAAAATGAATAATATTTTAAAGAAAAGATATTAAAGAACCCTTGGAAAAGCTTTACAGTTAGCATTTGTCAGCTTCCCCTCCCCATTGAGTAGAGGGGAAGTGATTTTTGAGGGTTTGGGATATTGCTTAGCATCAAGCTACTGAACCCAGTATCCAGTGGACAAACTTTTAAATCGGGGTCTAACTCTTAAAAATTGGGAAAATTTGTTTATTCCTGGGATTAAAGAGTTATCCTACGCCTCAGGCTTAGCCTTCAACGGGAAAGGTAGTCGGCTAAGACTAGTTATCACAGATTCTAAGGGACTGTAAGCATAATTTCAAGTGACCCTCCATGCAAAGATAGTTATGCCCGATTCACAAAGGTAAACTTAAAAGCTCTGTCTGATTCAGTAATAATTAGATATAAATGTTTATAATCTGGGAAATAGGTGTTATCTACTGTAGGAAATAAAAGGAATTTTAAAAATCAAAAACTGAAAAACCTAGATAAAAGACATCATCTTCCACATTATTAATCAAATATAAGTTTCAAGGTTACTGTTGTGAATCGGGCATTGTCATTTTTGCATGAAGGGGCGCTCAAAATTATAATTGCAGTCTCTTTGAGACATAAAAGTTTCGCCTTCCGATCTTAAAAGTAACAATGAACATCTAAATTGGGGCAAAAATCTCCAAACTTTTTACATTGATCAATTAAGTATATATTAAGAAAGTTTGGTCCAGATTCCACAGTTTATCCTGGAACAGAAATCAACCTTGAGGGAACCCGTCAACATTATTGTAACTCAACCAAGGAAGATAGCAGCGAAGAGTATTGCAGAGGAATTTAAACCATAATCAGTATTTACCTTTCCACATGAAAAGGGGTGTATAGTTTTAGAAAAATCATTTTTGAAGATCTGGGAAAGGTGTGGGGAGGGGGGAATGAAATTGGCATAGAATTCCAATTTTTATTATAATTTTTCATACTTATTACTCTAAAATTTGATTATTTTCCCATAAAAATCATTTATTTTCCCCAATTAAGCAAATACAACCCTAAAAAAAATCAAATCTCTAAAAATACTTGTTCAAAATGTCCCTGATTTTACAATTATTGGATAACCTTGTGTATAAATTAACCATAAAGAATAGATTTAATATTTTAGGGAGCAGATACTAGAGCTAGTTAATGATAACAATGTTGTTGTTATCAGCGGGCATACTGGTTGCGGGAAAACTACACAGGACACTTGTCTTTTATTTTCTCTGAACTTTTATTTTGATTGATTTATCATAATTTTTCATAATTCTTCCAGTAATTATAATACTTCTATGTTTTTATTGGAATTAAAATTTTTGTCGATTTTCCCTCCTTTCCCAAGTATTTTTAAAAAATTTTACCGCAAAACTTTCAGTTAATGTAAAAAATGAATAATATTTTAAAGAAAAGATATTAAAGAACCCTTGGAAAAGCTTTACAGTTAGCATTTGGCAGCTTCCCCTCCCCATTGAGTAGAGGGGAAGTGATTTTTGAGGGTTTGGGATATTGCTTAGCATCAAGCTACTGAACCCAGTATCCAGTGGACAAACTTTTAAATCGGGGTCTAACTCTTAAAAATTGGGAAAATTTGTTTATTCCTGGGATTAAAGAGTTATCCTACGCCTCAGGCTCAGCCCTCAATGGGAAAGGTAGTCGGCTAAGACTAGTTATCACAGATTCTAAGGGACTGTAAGCATAATTTCAAGTGACCCTCCATGCAAAGATAGCAATGCCCGATTCACAAAGGTAAACTTGAAAGCTCTGTCTGATTCAGTAATAATTAGATGTAAATGTTTATAATCTGGGAAATAGGTGTTATCTCCTGTAGGAAATAAAAGGAATTTTAAAAATCAAAAACTGAAAAACCTACATAAAAGACATCATCTTCCACATTATTAATCAAATATAGGTTTCAAGGTTACTGTTGTGAATCGGACATTGTCATTTTTGCATGAAGGGGCACTCAACATCATAATTGCAGTCTCTTTGAGACACAAAAGTTTCGCCTTCCGATCTTAAAAGTAACAATGAACATCTAAATTGGGGCAAAAATCTCCAAACTTTTTACATTGATCAATTAAGTATATAATAAGAAAGTTTGGTCCAGATTCCACAGTTTATCCTGGAACAGAAATCAACCTTGAGGGAACCCGTCAACATTATTGTAACTCAACCAAGGAAGATAGCAGCGAAGAGTATTGCAGAGGAATTTAAACCATAATCAGTATTTACCTTTGCACATGAAAAGGGGTGTATATTTTTAGAAAAATCATTTCTGAAGATCTGGGAAAGGTGTGGGGAGGGGGGAATGAAATTGGCATAGAATTCCAATTTTTATTATAATTTTTCATACTTATTACTCTAAAATTTGATTATTTTCCCATAAAAATCATTTATTTTCCCCAATTAAGCAAATACAACCCTAAAAAAAAACATATATAATTTTTCTGTAAAAAAAAATCAAAAGACGGGGTGGGTGGAATTATTTGTCAGGAAAATATAACACCCCTGCACTCAAATGAAAAACAAAACCATAAAATACAAATAACCTGGTATCAACTTGAAAATTTCAACAGTGTATTATTGATATTAACTAGAACACTTTCTAAACCTAATAATTATGGATGATCAGAGGGTGTGTAATGAACGAGGTTGGCATATGGGTGGATTAGTTGGATATCATGTTGGACTAGATAAGATGAACAAGTCTCCAGATACTCGTCTTCTCTATGTCACTACTGGAGTTTTAAAGATGATGCTCATCAATGATGTGAACATTGCCAACACCTTCACACACATCATCTTAGACGAGGTTATTTTGTAGTAGTTCTTTTCATATGAATTATGTTCCATAAATGATAATGTTTTCTTCAATTAAACAAAAGTGATTCACTTATCATTTACCCTCAAGGACACAAACTTCTTCGATGTGCTGGTACAGGTTAAAAGATACTATTGGAAATTGTCAATTGTACTCTTAAAGAGAAACCAAGGATAATTTCTTACAGTTTCGTAGTTTATAATACCTTTTATTAGCCTTACCTTACTTCTTCTCCAGGTTCATGAACGTGATTTAGATGTGGACTTCATTCTGGCATATCTTAAGGAACTATTTTAAATTTTATCTGACTAAATTAAGTATTAACCTTATGGACTGCCTAATCACTAATCAGTAATTACTAATTATGATTTAAAGTTATCATACATCATACATCATACATCATACATCATACATCATACATCATACATCTTAAATCATAAATCTTAAATCATAATATTTATTTTGTACATCATTGGGGGTTGGGGGGAATATATTAAAATACTTACTGGAGACGGACAGAAGAAATGCAAGGCAATAAGAGTATGAGTACTCAGACATACGGGGGGTGAGAGAGAAAATGGCAAACTAGGAAAACTTTAGCCAGGGGTGTATACAATGTACACCCCTACACACAAATGGAAAAGAACTTAATGGAACTACAAGAAACATTGAAGGAACAAGCCTGGTTAGCTGTTAATAAGCATCCAAACTCATCAAAAAGACATTAATTCTTTCCATTGAATCTGGTTCTATGTGTACTGTGTAGGCATCTAGGAAACTGAGAGCAGTCAATTTCTTATACAACTCTCTCCAGTTTCTTGTTGCTGTACAGAACCTATGTGTGGAATAACAGTGTAGTACACCCCACTTGGGGAAAAAGACAATATTAGTGGTTCTCTTTCCCGTACTCTGAAGCACTGTGTCCGAGTGAATCTTACTAGAACCAAAATTCTTTTATTGAAAATATCCACTCCTTTCTTAACCTTTCTTATCCCATTTGTCATTATTAAGGCGGAATTCTGACAATTAATATCCTCAGAATTTTCAAACTCCACCTAGTGCAGTGAAATTTTTCTACAACCTGTGAAAGTATATTGAACGATGAATTTGAACATGAACCTTCAAAAAGTTCAGTCAGCATTCCTGGAAAAAAATAAAACTGCTTATCAGCTAAAAAAACAACACACATGTCAGAGAAAATTCACTACACTTTTTAAAATTTTTGCACAAAGGTTGGGATTGTAAAGACGATCTGAAAGTCATACAATAGATGATGCCAAGGTTAAATTGAGTTTTTTGCCTTGAATTTAGTTTTTATCTGGCTTGAAATATTATTTGGCAAAGAGAAAAGCAATCATCATGAACTTAGAAAAATGGACGGTATAAATTCCAGAAGTTGTCCACGAAGTCGCATCATTTTTGGGTTACACAGATAATGAAGCATAATACATGAAGAGTGTGACTTAGTTCATCATTAGCTTGGTATATTCAGTAATTAAAACCTATAATAATATAATTATTTCAGTCAACTATTTGAACGATTTCAAGAATGTTCACAAGCACGATCTAGAGTTTATCTCTATACACGAGCCCAAGCTTTATCCCAAAGCAATGGAGGTAATCTAATTTTACAGGGATTTTACACTTCTTTGAAAATAACATTGGAGACCTGAGCTGTGAACTTTCTTTATTTGGATTTTGAGATCAATGCTTGATATCAATCTTTTTTAATCTGCAGATTAATCAAATCTTTATTTGATTTCCTGTAAGTTTATCATACCCAGTCAGGGGTGGAAGGGAGCTTTGATCAAAAAAAAGATTTGAAAGAGGTTGCTCACAGTGAATATCGAGATTAAGCGATCGGGATTATAAGTATCCTACATGTACTAAAGTTCCCAGATTTGAATAATAAGAATGAGTTTCCTGGTTAATTTAAAACTAACAAAGGAGGTTTAAAGAAATACTCACTAAAGAATGAATTATCTGCTATCTGTACCGAATAATTGAATCAGTTGGTCAAACTCACTATTTTTCTTCTTGTTTTGCTGTTGAGGGTTATCCTTAAATTATATCTTAAATTAGTTCTTAGTCGCAAAGTTTTATTTGAATTATGTAATGTAATTATTAGTCATTTTTATTTCGACACCAAGACCATATCATTTATNTGTTGAAGTTTACCTCTTCATTTTCTGTCTTTGAATTTCCTGAAAATTACAAGCAGGGTTCTCTGGTCAATATATTTTAACTGAATGGTTTTCAGAGTGAAGGGCCTCTGCTCAATATTATTCCCCTCCATTCCTCAATTCCCTGGCAGGAGCACAGGTATCTTATCAAAATAATTCGCGTGTTAAATTATAGAAATTGCTAATTCAATCTTTGTCCTTTGAATTTTGAACTTAATTTTTGCCTAAACCATGGTAAATAAAATTCTTTGATTTTCTCCCCAAAATTTGATGACTAAAAGACATGGAGCCGCAGGCATTTAAAAAAAAAACTAAAGGTATGGTGGCAACTGCAGAGAAGTTGGGATTGATTATTTGTAAGTCTTGGAATATATTTGTTCTAGGAATTAATTTCTCATCATTTCACTTAAGGGTTGTCTACTTGTACTTCTCAAGTTCTCCAAAATAACTTGCATAGTGCAAAAATGTATTAGTAAGTTTCTTCCCTGCTTTGCCTAATCCCTCATTCCCTCTCAACCTTTTCTTTTCCTCTCAACCTTCCCCTTTCCCTCCCAACCTCCCCCTTCCCGCCCTTCTCTCTCCCTACCTTTTTTCCTCCATTTTCCTTTCTTGTTTTCTTCCCCTTTTCCTTTCATTTTTCTTATTCCTTCCCATTTTTCTATCCCCTCTTCCTCCCCCTTTTAAGCCCTATAAATACTAATGCTATATCTTAAAAGTTAACCATATCTCTAGACGTTTCACTCAAAACCTAAAATATTGCAAAAAATTAGTTTTAAACTTTTATATGTATCACAATTTTTAACTTGGTTAATTGCTAGATCTTAATTTGTATGCCGTCAAAACCGTTAAACCTTATTATTTTATCCATCATTAAATGCTATATCAATGATATGGTGCCCTGTTTGAATCTTAAAAAACGACTCACTTTTCTAAAAAATTTAGTTACTTATGTAATTTTGTTTTATTACTTTAATTATTTTTAAAATGTTCTTAATTTTTTTGTGATAAATTTTCTTAATCTTTAGTGGGATCTTTGTTGAGAGCAGTCCTAATGAAAGGAAGGTTATCCTATCCACTAACATTGCAGAGAGTTCAGTTACAATACCAGATATTGTTTATGTTATTGACTTCTGCCTAACCAAGCGACTTGAGGTATTTTTTTAATTATTAAATCCAGTAAATCTCAGTTAGCTAAAGAGGAGATTAAGTCAGTGGGTTAAACATCGTGTAAGGTATGGAAAAGGTCATAAAGTGAAGAAGTAATTCCGTTAAATACCTTAAAGTATATATTTTAACTTGCTGTATCAAGTACCTTTAACCTCTCCTTGCTCAATTATTTACTCCTGTTTAAAGACTCAATAAAGTAAAAAATTAAAGCTATGTGGGATTAACAAATATTTGTTCGTTTTTAACCTTGAACAATTAAGGCCATCTGTATGGACCCTCCCAATGGAAAGGACATAGACTCAGCAGTTCAGAATCTCAAGCTTATTGGTGCTCTACTCCCTACACTGAAAGGAGAAGATGCTGAAGATGATGGAGATATTACCGTCCTCGGACAGATCGTTGCTAAACTACCCGTTGATGTTCTTCTAGGAAAGATGATTGTCTTGGGTCATATATTTGGTGTCCTGGAGGATATGGTTATTATTGCTGCAGGACTCAACGGGAAATCAATCTTCTCCACATTCTTCTCCAGGAAGCTCGCCTCCTACACTTCTAAGCTGCACTGGGCCGGAGGTACTGCATCGGATTTTGTTGCGATCCTTCAGGCGTACAAAACCTGGAGCTACAAGCGGGAGAGCGGAGCATTCAGTTTAAAGAGGGATGGAAATATGACGAATGAGAAAGCGTTCTGCAAGCAGTTTAATCTTCAGCTTAATCAGCTTCACGAGATGAAGCTTCTGATCGATGAAATACATCATAGTCTGGAATTTATGAGGATTATTTCCCCGAGGATAGGTCAGGCACCTCCAGCTACCAAGATTGATCCAGGATTACTCCGTGATATTGTGATCTTCGGTGCGTTTTACCCGAACTACTTCTTCAAATACCACAACTCTGAGAGAGAGAAGCAAGCATACAAAACCTTGGAGAGTAATGATCCAACCTGCTCAGTATACTTCTCCTTTCCTGGAGATCATTGTAAGTATGGTGAGTTGTACAATAACCAGGTCAAGAAAATTCTATCCCCTGCCATCGCTGAAGAAGATATTGAAAAGATCCAGTTCAGTTACTCCAAGATTGTTATAACACTGAAGAAGGATGCCCATGAGATGGGAGCAGCTCAAGGCAGGATTGGAGAGAATTTCATTCCGGACAACGTTCTTACAGCTCTGAAGTTGGGAAAGACTAACCAGTAAGTACTAATTAAGATTAAAACATTAAGTGGCAAATTAAAAAAAACATGGAAATTTAATGTAATAAATCATCCATTTGATATTTCTGAAAAAGGGTGTTTATTTTCCAGGGCTGACATGAAGATCAACCTTTACGATGCAGATAAGGCAGAATTGTACCTAAAGAACCTAAAGGTCAAGGATGCAGGACGGTTGTCCACGAAGCTCAATCAGCTGGAAGCTCCGGATATGAATGAAAGCAAGATTAAGTTCAAACTTCTCCACGTTGAGTCTCCAAGTTCATTTTGGATTGAACGTGAAGATCAGGAGGAAAGGCATGTTTCTCTTATGCAGATGATTCGCAAGAATATTGACAAGTGTCTAATCGTGGAACGTCTTGAGTTTATTAAGGTATAAAACAAATATGACTTGATAACATAGTGATGTCTGAGTTGTTGTTGTTCCAAAATTTTTTAAATGAACCCTGTTTTCATAGAACCTAATTAAGATGTATATATGTTATTTATCTTAAATCATGAACGTAAAAGAATTTTTTTTTGATTTGATAATTTTAGGTTGGAGACCTATATCTTGCACCAGTTGACCATGATGGTAACTTGGTCTACTACAGAGCTAGAGTAGAGAGTAAATATGAAGATTCGAGGATTAAGATTTTCTTCGTAGATCATGGAAGCAGCATTATTCTCAACTACAGGCAGTTAAGACTGATTGCCCCTGAGCTAAGAGCAGATTTATCAATCCCAGCAATTGCAGTTGAGTGTGCTATCTCCAGCATACAACCAAACAAAACTAGAGGAACTATTCACTACTGGGACCAGGAATCCGTTATAGCGTTCAAGAAACTCTTCCAGGAGGGAGATAACAGTGGTCGTGGTTTCCTATCAGATATCTACTCTGTGATACCCAGTAACAATGGTGTAAACAAATATCTGATAAAGTTGAGCACGGTTCAAATGTACAATGAGAAGGGTCACCAGGTAGAGGTGAGGCAGTGGTTGTTGGATAACCAATATGCTGAAGCTAATGTTGAGAGCTTTATCAGCCAGGAGAGGGCTAAAGAACGAGCAGAATATTATCTAAATAATGATGCAATGAAGAATTATCTGAACCGTCCTGGTAGATATAATGAGGAGGAGGAGAGGCAGTTTAATATAGAGCGAGGACTGGAAACCATGGCTGTAAAGCTGAAGGGTCCCTTTAGCCCTCTTGTAACCAACATCTTGTCTGCCCACAAACCTAACTGGAAATCTGTAGGGAAGGCCAAGATTGAGAGCGACAGTGTGAACTCGATCCTCCTGGATTTTTCTCCCAGGGTGGAACACAATGTGTGGATGGTTGCTGCTCAGCTTCAATGCAGTGGAGGATCTAAAGATATCCTTCTCAGGTTTAGAATTATTATGCTTACATTGCTTAAGTTTCTCAAATTATCAAATCTGTTCAGTTAATTAAATGCTGTCAGTGGTACCAAATTCATTGTACAAAATGCGTGAAGACAGTTACTTAGCACTTCCAAAATCGCAAACAAATTGCACTCAAAATCGACCAAATATAGTGTAATTTGCTTATCTAAAAAATCTACTCTGTTAAATTTTTCATATTTTTTATACATCTTCAAACTAGTAGATTTAAGTCTTTATACATCTTCAAACTAGTAGATTTAAGTCTTTACCCAAATAGATGACAGGTTGCAGCTTTTCCAAACAAGCTTGGAGAGACTTAAAACAAGAAAATTCTATTTTTTTATCAGACTTAATCTAGTCTCAAGATTTCAAATTACAGCATAATAATGTTAAAATTTAAGGAACACATGTTGGTTACCCTCTAGGCCAGGATTGGGACAGTTCTTTGCAATGATGTTTGCTCCCAGGTAGAGCCTATTCTTGTGTTTGCTCCCAAGTAGAGCCTATTCTTGTATTTGCTCCCAAGTAGAACCTAGTCATGTGTTCGCTCCCTGGTAGAATCTAGTCTTGTGAATGTTCCCAGGTATAACCTAGTCTTGTATTTGCTCCAAGGTAGAACCTAGTCTTGTATTTGCTCCCAGGTAGAACCTAGTCTTGTGTTTTCTCCCTGGTAGAACCTTGTCTTGTGTTTACTCCCAAGTAGAACCTTGTTTTGTGTTTGCTCCAAGATAGAACCTAGTCATGTTTTTGATCCAAGGTAGAACCTTGTCTTGTGTTTGCTCCCAGGTAGAACCTAGTCTGTGTTTGCTCCCAGGTAGAACCTTGTCCTGTGTCTCCTCCTAAGTAGAACCTAGTCTTATGTTTGTTCCCAGGTAGAATCTAGTCTTGTGTCCTCTATTTGCCCCCAGGTAGAACCTAGTCTTTTGTTTTCTCCGAAGTAGAGCCTATTCTCGTATTTGCTCCCAGGTAGAACCTAGTCCTGTGTTTACTTAATGGGTAGAACCTACTCTTGTGTTTGCTCCCAGGTAGAACCAGTATTGTGTTTGCTCCCAGGTAGAACCTGGTCTTGTGTTTGCTCCCAGGTAGAACCTGGTCTTGTGTTTGCTCCCAGGTAGAACCTAGTCTTGTTTTTGCTCCCAGGTAGAACCTTGTCTTGTGTTTGTTCTCAGGTAGAATCTAGTCATGAGTTTGCTCTTAGATAGAACCTTGTCCTGTGTTTGCTCCCAGGTAGAACCTAGTCAATTATGTTTGCTCCCAGGTAGAACCTACTCTTGTGTATGTTCCCAGGTAGAACCTAGGCTTGTATTTGTTCCAAGGTAGAGCCTAGTCTTGTGTTTGCTCCCAAGTAGAATCTAGTCTTGTGTTTGCTCCCAGATCTTAGAACCTAGTCTTCTGTTTCCTCACAGGTAATAAAAAGTGTTCCAATAGAAATCTTTAAATTCCGATTTCAGGGTTCAGATACGTGTGAACAAGGAGAGAACCAACTTTACTGGATGTTTGCTAGGACTAGGATACAAGATGGAGAGTAATTTGTCAACCAGGAACAAACCTGAATGGAAATCCTTGAATCCACAGTTTGATATGGAGATTGAGTTCGATTGCAGGTTGGGATTCTAAAATAAATTTTTTTCAGTAAACTGTTTTTTTTCTGTAAATAAGAAAATAGGGAGAGGAGAATTATGTTTTAACTTGACTAAGATTTGAAAGTTCAAACTTTTGAACACGTTGGAGGATAAAAAAAATCTATTTTTAAGTGTGAAGCAAAATTATGCGTTGAACTTTATACTATCTTTATCTTAGGGTTGGGATGGACGAGCTGAACTTAATAAACGGGATTAGGTCTTCTCTTGGTGAGCTTCTAAGCACTGGTCCTGAAGGGGTCTGGAGGATCAACCAGGTATAAGAGAGGACCTTTATCTAATAGTTATGTGTTTTTAGTTCAAGTTAGTGCATGAGTGCAGTGTGGAAATAATATCATGTAAATAATAATAAGATTAAACCTACCGAATTAAAAGAGAGTTAAATAATGGAGATAATAATTGTATTGTTATCAGGTCAAACTACTGCATGAGTAGAGAGATTATATCATGAAGATAATAATTGTATTGTTATCAGGTCAAACTACTGCATGAGTAGAGAGATTATATCATGAAGATNATATGTACCTACCCTTTTCTACAATTATATTCATTCAACAAAATTTGTGAACACTTTATTTTGTGTACTTCTTGTCTTACTCATGCATTTTCATGTTCTTGTATTATATTATTTAAAGAATGGGGAAAACACGTATAGATCTTGTAAGCTATATATTTATAGAAAGTAAAACCCAAGTATCTAACAATTTTATTTTTTTTGAATTTTTGTCATCGTTTCTCTCCTTCTTCCTTTTTTCTTATCCGTCTCTCCCTGATTCCGATAATTTTGGAAAAATTCCTTTTTTTCTTATCCTTCTGTCCCTATTCCGATAATTTTGGTAAAAAAAATATTTGTCGAAACCAGTATTTTTGGGACACTCTGCTCAATTGTAATTGTATGAACTGTGTTCTGATTAAGTAGACTCACTTTCTGCTTCAGTTGTTAGTTTTCAGTTCTATTGCCTAACCAGGATTGCTTGACCTGACAAGATGATCAGACTTGAAGGTTTAGGCAGGGGGGCACCACCATGAGAGGATATATGGATTAGGCAATTATTTTAAATTTATTCTGTACATTAAGTTTTGTCTCCAAATCCTAGTTTCGGCTATTGGTCTTAAAAATGGAGCTCCTCACAACATTTGTCCACTAAGAAATCAATTCCAAATGCTGTTTGTGGCAAACAGGTAGGGTTGAGGTGGAGCAGTTGGAAGTTTGCATTAGGACAGGAAGGGAGGGTATCGAGGGATTCCCATAGAAAATCCCTACTTTCCAAGTATAGATCTGAAAGCTATATATGTATAGGAAGTGGAGCTCAAGTATAGATCTGAAAGGTATATATTTATAGGAAGTGGAGCTCAAGTATAGATCTGAAAGCTATATATATTTATAGGAAGTAGAGCTCAAGTATAGATCTGAAAGCTAAATATTTATAGGAATTCGAGCTCAATTAAAGATCTGAAAGCTATATATTTAAAGAAAGTGGAGCTCAAGTATAGCTCTGAAAGCGTTATATTTATAGGAAGTGGAGCTCAAGTATAGATCTGAAAGCTATATATTTATAGGAAGTGGAGCTAAAGGTATAGATTTGAAATCTATATATTTATAGGTAGTGGAGCTCTATAGATCTGAAAGATAAATATATTTATAGTAAGTGGAACCCAGGTTTAGATCTGAAAGCTATTTATTTGTATGAAGTGGAGCTCAAGTATAGATCTGAAAGCTATATATTTGTATGAAGTGGAGCTCAAGTATAGATCTGAAAGCTATATATTTATAGGAAGGGGAGCTCAAGTATAGATCTGAAAGCTATGTCTGGTGGGGTGTAAACACAAAGCCGTCAGAGGAGATATTCAGGTTATTATATCATTTCCTATGTATTGATTTCCCTTGGAATGACCGGTTTCAAACTACTCTCACTTTAATTTACTGTGTTTTCTTTAATTCTTTATTCAGATGATGTTACTTGGTAGAAGAGTTTGGATGTTTAACTGAAATAGATTGAAGTATTATAGCAACAATATAACATTGATAAGAACAATTTTTATAATGATTTCATATAATTACTTACACGAATGTCATCTTTTAAGAAAGAAATCAAAGTAAGTTTACATCAGCGTCCATGGTTGGTTTAAGCCTTACTGAAGCTATACTCAGGATCCAGGCATACATACGTGCGTGCGCGCAGCAATTGTACATATTATATATAGTAAAATGGGAATAGATCAAATGCCTAATTTCAAAACATCCTATAAAGTATTCTAATATTAATTTACAATATTAAATCTAAAGATTTTTATTTTAGAGAAATAGAAGCGCCCTGCCTTAAGGACTGGAGAGAGGAAATGAAGAAACTAGAACTGTATTCAGAGTAAGATCTTAATGAAAATAGCTAAAACAACAGCTTTAAGTATCTTAATATATCATCAAAAAAGTAATATTGCAAAATTTATCTTAAAATTTTTATTTGCATTTCTTATATGCATTAATAAACGAATCCATAGTAATTATAAAATAGCTTGTTCAAATAATCAAGAAAGTTCAGTACGATACGTAAAATAGTAACCTTATATTTCAAGGCTGAACGACACGATCAAATATTTCAAGAAAAAATAAGCATTTCTAGAATGAACAACCGGTGTAACAACATACATTTAAAAAAATACGTTTAAGAATATATTTCTAGTTTTAAACTCACGTGTAAGAACATATTTCTAGGATGAGTAACATTTGTTAGACTATAATAATGGATGAAAGACGTTAAAGATCATATTTCTTAGCTAGAAGCGCACTATTGAGAATACATTTCTATGAAAAACGACACGTGTAAGAAAATAATTCTAGGATGAAAAACACGTTCAGTAATATATTTTTAGGATGAAACACACGATCAGTAATAATTTCTAGGATGAAACACACTTTCAGTAATATGTATTTTTAGGATGAACAACAAGGAAGAGTTCAATGAGGTTAAGTATTGTCCTGTCTGCAGCAGAACTCTGTCCTGTCCTGATCAGATCTATCAGCACATGAGAACTGAGGAGCACAAACTATCCGTGAGTAGACTATGAGAAGAGTATGCAGTAGTTCGTCATACAATGGTATGAACGTAAAAGTTCTGCGACTTTGATTCGTTAAACCATCGGTCGCTGAAGTTAATACGTTCATATCAATGTAAATGCAAGATTTAATTATGTTCGGTGGTATAATTTTTTTTTGAAAATCTCTTAAGTATTACATTACATCATTACTTGGAATTATTTTTTATTCAAATATGTACATTTTAAGAAAAAATGTCTAGTTTTTCCGTTTCATTTTTTCACATAAAAGGCAGCAAACTTTCTAACGAATGAAAGATGTTTAATTTTTTTTATATTGGATAAACATAGCTGTCTTTGAATATTGTATTACTCAATTTGTTTATATTTTATTGTAAATTGTAATATGTGTGAAATAAAATATTTACAATGTAAAACTAAGGGAACACGTTTTTTTTAAGAAATACCAGTTAACTTCATAACGCATCAAAGACACTTGTTTTTTGTTGTAGAAAGAACAGTGTTGCACATACTTTTTTTAACGAGCCTTCGACAGGACTAAAGACAATTCCAAATTCTGAAAGTGTTCTCTGAAGCCCGATATGGATATATTTAACGGTTCAACGGTTAATAATTTAGTCTATCAAATCCAGGTTATAATAGAATTTTAAAACATCCTGAAGGTTCAGACCTGGTCTTAAGAAGTTTATTACTGATTCATAGAAAGGAACATTTTTTTCGAATTTATTAAAGTTTGTTAGGTCAAGAAAACATTTGATTGACAGGGAGAAATGGTTAAAGGAATTAAGTTTTTGCCACAAACTCGGATTTTCTAATTTCAATATCGTTGTAACCCAATGTCGTATAGACCTTTAATATTTCAAATTATGAATGCAATTAGATCAAATAATGTAAGTTTGAAATATCAAAGGTTTTTGGCGATCAGCTAAATAAACTTCGAAAGGTTCAAGATTAACTAACTATATATTTATCTAAATTACATGGTTAAAAAGTCCGGTGAAATACGTGGCTCAGGAAACTCCCCTTTTAGCTTCTCAGCTGCCGCGGAGAATTCTCCAAGAAGGACGACTTTCATAACCGCCACAGGTTTACATCATAAGGTTGCAAAGATAAAGGTTTTACAAAAACTGAATTTGTGGCAAAGACTCGCGATTCCTTTATTTAAATTATCTAAACCCTTTTCTTTTTAATAATATATTATTACAAATTTGACTAAAATATAGTTTTAATCCACGAGAGATACAACCAATAAGGTATATCAGAAGCCCTCGAAAGTTTGACTACAACAAGAAACATGCGTCAAAAATAAGAGGCTAACTAGAAGACTTCTCTGATGAAAGAACAATCGTTATATAATTGACATCGTTCAGAACTCGGTTGAAGCCGGACTAAAAATCATTTGTTTTAAAATCATGACTTCTTCCGTTCCGGAATTCTCATTTATTTCTGTAGGAAGGTTTTTCGGATTTTCCAGAACCTTCTTTATCCAATTGAAGAACAGCTTTAGAGGAAATAACTGTTCTCCTACTTCCAGCAGTTTCCTTTCTCTGAATCTTCGTTTAAGTACTTGTAAAATTAAAATGTTTATATGTCTGGTTTCATACAGGGTGTCCCACGAAACATGACAATAGCAAGACGACTTGAAAGTCGTCTTTGGTATTAGAATTTATTTGTGACATTTATTCTTCTATCTACTTTAACATGTATGATTCTTGAAACAATTATCACATAATTCTCCTAGCCCTGGCATTTCCAAAAAGTGGTCTGCGTTTTTTGTGATTTCAATATTACCGGAGATATAAAGAGTTTGGTTCAGATTTCAATTTTGTTAAATAAAAGCAAAATTGTCGAAATCTGAACGAAATTCTTCATATCTCGGGCAATATTGAAAGCACAAAAAAGGCAGACCACATTTTGGAAATGGCAGGACAAGGGAAATTTTGTGATTATTATCTTTAGAAATTTACTTCTTAAATTAGGTTGACAAATAAACGCAGCAAATTTTATCAAAAATCAAGACGACATTCAAGTCGTCCTGCATACTGTCATGTTTCGTGGGACACCCTGTACTAGCTGTTTTATGGGTTTAGTCGCTGTTTTACTTCTTGCTTAAACTCCTTCTAAATTTAACTCCCTTCTACTTTAATGTTGTGCAGTGTTCATTAAAAAAAATACTCCAGTTTGAAATTCTGATATTTTTAATGAACGTAACGGAAAATTCCATTTGACCAATACCATTACGCAAAGGAATGGAGCCTTCGCCACAAACACTGAATTTCTAATCCATATATCTTTGTATTCAAACGTCGTAGACCTTAGATATTTTCAACTATGAATTCTGTTAGATCCAATAATCTAAGTCCATCAAAAGCTAACTCCAACAGGTTACAAAACTTTAGGGATTAGAAGAATTAAATTTGTAGAAAAGACTCAATTCCTTCGTAAAATTTCTACTACAATATTATTAATAAAAAAATTCAGAATGCTAAAGAAGTCGGAATTAAGGATTCTAAAGATTTTATGGGCGACATGTCTTATACAGGGTGTCCCAAAAAACATGGGAATTCAGTGACGAATTCGATATCGTCTTTGTTATGAATTAGCATTGTAATACCTAATTTCAAAAGCCATAATATTATTATGTCTGCTAGAGTTTATTTAATGAAAAGGATAAAAGACTGCAAAGATGTGTCTATAATGTCTCCGCAAGATGAACAGTGAATACGGACAAGTTTACTCTGTTTGCCTACTGTAATTTTCTTGTTTTACTAAGTGCAACCGGTTGCAGTCAAAACATAAACAAACAAAATGTAAACATAGCAGACGAAACTCTTACAGATTACAGCTTTCTCAGTAGGTATCACTATACTAAATCAAAGAATTATTTGAAAAGACGATATCGAATTCGTCACTGAATTCCCATGTTTTTTGGGACACCCTGTAGTTTAATATTCATATTTATTTAGACCAAAAGAGGCGAAAATGAAAAAATCTATTAGTTTTACTAAAATTTATTTGTACAGAAAAGAAATATTTAGTTTTGCAGATATTAACGTACAAAAATGTGACTGGCAGTAACAGAATGTTGTGAGCGAAACAAATAAAAATGCACGCACAATTTTAACTTGACAAGTGACCTGTCCAAACAAATGAAAATAATGTCATTACTTTAACGAGGATATTTGTAAAAACTATTATAGCTGTAATCTTTAAAAAACATTTGAATTTTAGAATTAGCGAAAATTTTAGCAACCGCTTGAAAATTAAAAACATAAATTTGAAAATATTAGAGAATGGCAATGTATTATTTTTTAAATTAAGGTAATCAACTTTTTCTTTTGATCTTTGCAGAGCTGGAATTGAGAGGTTTTTGATTTGTTCTCTCATTCACAATATTCTCTATCTGTCTTAAAGGATTTAAAGGGTCACTTCGGAAAATTGTTGAGAGAAAAAATTTTAATAATTTTTAAAATTGATAAATTTTGATTATTATGATTAATCAAAATTCCGTTTTTAAACGTTGATTCTTCAAGTTACAGTTGGCAAAATTCCTAATTATACAATATTGTTAACCATTAATTTCAAAACCTCTGTAAAATGTCGTCTTCTACTGGAATCTCCTGTCGGAGACAGCCAAACCAAATTTTCAGCCCGCATCGTCTCCTTCCTTTCCTTCTCTGAGGTTTAGAACCGCCGTTAAGTTGACAGGCAAAGCATCCTTCTGTGGAGATAAAATCGTCCGACCCCTCGTCCATGTCTTGAAAGTCCCAATCTCGCGCTAAAGCCTGATATGATGATGGATTAACTGTTGCAACACAGTGTCCGTCTCCTATACTCTGGTATCCCCTAGGACACTGGCAACTGTATCCCTGGTTTCCTGTGGGAGAGCAACCAAAGGCACAAGGCGCACTGCTACACCCCCCTCCTGATTAAATACAGATTGAGAGACCGGAGTCGAATTGGTATCCTGTAGGACAACCACACTCATAGCTCCCGATGGTATTCGTACACTTGGAGTTGCCTCAAGGATTAAGTCTGGAGTTACATTCATCCTTGTCTACACACTGGTTAAAGTATAAATGGAGCTGGAAACCCTCCGGACACCCAGATTGATATGAACCTGCACTGTTCCTGCATCCCTCCTCACACCTGCAATACAAAGGATTAAGCTTCCAATATCTTTGATTAATTATCTCAATTAGTATTATCATTAAACGCATGTTTTAAGTAACATATATATATATATAGAATGAATCTCTATACTTTTTTTAGTTCTTTTTACATAATTTAATAAATGACTAAAGAGCCTTATTAAACCTAATGAAGTGTTATCTAGTTATGTTTAAGTCAACATTTAAGTCTTCTTAATTGACAGCAACATGTTTATTGTTTACCCTTATCTTATCGGGTCTTTTTATTTGTGTTTCTTGTGAAATATTGTAACAAAAAATGACACAAAATTTACAGACACGCGACAAAGTCAAAACTGATGTAAACCTATACCAAATATTTGTTCATTCTTAATGAGAGAGAGGTCACAGGTGAAAGAATGCTGATATCAGACCCAATTGCAGAGATGGGACGCGTGTAGAGAAGATTGAAGATTAAAGCTTATATTGGAGTCATCATTGCATTCATTCGCCTCTACGCAGAAGGTTCGAGAGGAGTCTAATTTGAAACCTCGTGGACAAACACACTTGAAACTTCCGTCTGTGTTCTTACAGGTACCTGGAGACGGACTCAAACCCTGCACAAAAGTATCAAGGTAAAGTGATGAAGATAAAATTATCAAAATGTGACAGTTGAAGAAAGGTTTTACGACCTCTATAGTAAACAACGACAAAGATGACATTGATTAAGTATAAGTTCGTTCAGACCAATTGTTCTAGTAATTTCAAACTTAGGGTTGTTTAAGCAGAAATATTTTGCTAAATAATTGCGCAGGTTTTCTTTAAACATCCATTTAAACGACCAAGCTAATCTAACGCTTGATTCACTTCTAAAAGAGGTCTTTCATATGCCGAGCTGCTCTTGAAAAAATTTGTCTATTTTTTCTAAAAGACAGTGGTTTTAACTGTACTGCACCTCACATATAAGACTTGGAATAGTGATTAAAACTTTCTTCAGGTGTATGGGACGCCTGAAGATCCCTAGTTTATTAAAAGTAGTGAAAGGGTGTGTGGGTCACCTTGAGAACCCCCTGACTTTGTCAATAGTTCCTTATTAGAGCACTTAAGTGCAAAAACTTTAGTGAGAGAAACATTTAAAAAGACTAAAAAGTAAAACTGAGGGATATATAATATTTTATTTTTATAAAGATACTGCTGAGATTTTGTTCAGGTTCTTGGGTAACCCCCTGGCTGACTGATCCAGTGGATTTCCAAATATTCCCAGCTGACCTAATTATCCTGATCCCTACTGCATAATGTCATCTAAACAGAGAAAGAAGGATTTCCCATGCCTCAAATGTGAAGAACATGTGAAGAAGAATGATTATGCTATTCAGTGTAATCTCTGTGACTTTGGGTTCACCAGAAGTGTGTGGATATCAGTGACACCTTTTTCAAGGAACTCGTGTACCAGATTGAGAATAATGGAGGAGGTTTCTGGTCCTGCAAATCCTGTCGATCAGCTACAGCTAAGCTGAACAAAAAGATAACCGAGATATTTAAAAAAGTAGAAGACTTGGAAGAAGAAACAAAGGAGAATAAGAGCGAGATTGGAGCCCTGAAGGAAGGACAACAGAATCTGGACAAAGAAATTGAAAATGTTAAACAATCAAACCTTGAGTCATCAGCTAACTCCCAAAAACAAGTCTATGCTGAACTCCGTGATAGAGAAGAAAGGAAGGAGAACCTGATAATTCACAACCTTATTGAACCTAGTCCGGAAATGAAAAATGGATATGAGAGAAAAAAAGCAGATACTGCTTCATTTAGGGAAGTTCTAAACTCTATTAATATCGAGCTAGACCCAGAGATTGATATTAAATTTCTGAGAAGAGTGGGTGATGGAAAAAATAGCACTAGACCCCTGATAGTAGGTCTTGAAAACCCTGTACTGAGAACTAAAATTCTCAAGAGCTCAAGGAAACTAGCAGATACTAGATTCAAAGATGTTAACATCATACCAGATTTAACTAAACAGCAGAGACAGGAGGATGAGGAGGTGAGAAAACATTGCGACAAAAAAAACGAGGAGCGAGTTGGAGAGTACCTAAACTTCATGTGGAAGGCAGTTGGACCAAGAGGCCGAAAAAGAGCCATAAAAGTCAAAACGAGCTCCAATCATGTACCGCTGGGCAGAAACGAAAGGAGACAGAACACTCTGGGGTACACCAATCAGAGAACCAGAGACAGGATCCAGAGCGAGAAGAGGGGGAGGGAGGAGGAGGAGGAGGATACAATAAGAATGGAGGAGCAGAACCCTACTAAGAACGGGAGACACTAAGTATTCTCTATCTCAATGCCCAAAGTATAATTAGTAAACTAAATGAACTTCAAGTTGTTAGTAAGGACCTGAATCCATCTATTATACTAGTCACCGAATCCTGGTGTAATAACTCTATATATGACTCAACTATCTCTATTCAAGGCTATGAACTAAGCAGTGAAATACGGAAAGATAGACATGATACTAGAAATGGAATTGGAGGAGGGCTCTTGGTTTATGTAAAGGAAGGTCTGAATATTTTACCCTGCGACACAGGCTCTAGCTTTAACCAGCACTGTAAATTTGTCTTCAAGACAAACTCTGAGTCTTTACATTTTTATCTTATCTACAGACCTCCTAGCTCAAATCAGGCTAACCTCACTGAATTAGTGAATCTTTTAAAGCACAGTGAAAAAAATGCAATATTCATTGGTGATTTTAACTTGCCAGAAATAGACTGGAATAATTACAGTGCACCAAATAAGTACACTAACATTTTAAACATATGTCTAGAAAAAGGTTTTGAACAGTTAGTTGATTTCCCAACACATGACAAAGGAAATATTTTAGATCTTGTTTTAACAAACAGCCCTCATCTAATTCAAAACATTATTGATTGTGGAAAAATTGGCAGCAGTGATCATTGTTTACTTTCTATCGAAATATTATCTAGTTATAGAGAAACAAACAATACTTCAGTAAGATTCAATTGGAACAGGGCAGATTCTATAAGTGAAGGACTAAATGCTATTAACTGGAGAGAAAATCTGTACAATCGATCTACTGAAGAAGCCTGGAGATTCTTTTGTAATATCTTGAATGATTTGACTGAAAAGTATGTACCTAGAGTTAAGGTGAAATCAAACTCTCATCCTTCATGGATGAGTAGAGATCTTTTAAAAAGTATCAGAAAAAAAGGAGAGTTTGGAAAGAATACAGAGTCTCTGGGGAGCTGAGAAAATAGGAAGAATATAAGGATCTGGAAAAGCGTGTGAAGAGTGAGGTCAAAAGACTGAAAAAACAATATGAAAAAAAACTTTCTAAAATGAAAACCAACAACAAAAAGTGTTTTAATGGATACTTGAAGAATAAACTGAAGAATAGAACTGGTATTGGACCTTTAAGTAAACCGGATGGTGAGGTAACTAACCTGAAGGAGGAAATGGTAGAGATTCTGAATCAGTACTTTGGAAGTGTATTTACACATGAAGACACATCCAGTTTACCAGATTGTGCGAGGACAGAATCCATTGCCTTTATCCAAGATCTTGAATTTAATGAAGCTCTGATTAAATCTTACATTAAAAATCTGAAGAAATCTAACTCTAGTGGCTCTGATGGAATAACTGTAACATTACTACAGGAAGTTAGTAATTCTATATCTGTACCTTTAGCCTGCTTATTTAGAAAATCAATGCAAGAAGGGATAGTTCCCCAAGACTGGAAAGATGCAATTGTAGTTCCAATCTTTAAGAAAGGTGTAAAATCCAAACCTAGTAATTACAGGCCTGTGTCATTAACTTCTGTAGTGTGCAAACTTATGGAAAGAATTGTCAAGGATGTAATTCAAGATCACTTATTAAAAAACAATCTACTTCATAATAGTCAACATGGCTTTCTCCCACACAGATCATGCACGTCAAACCTACTCGAATTCCTTGAAGTAATAATACAAGAGATTGACAAAGGTACTCCAGTAGATGTTCTTTATCTAGACTTCTCAAAAGCCTTCGACAAGGTTCCACACCAAAGATTATTGCTAAAAATTGAATCCTTAAATATCCAAGGTAACATCTTGAACTGGATTAAAGACTGGTTAAAAAACAGAAGACAGAAGGTGGTGATAGACAATCTTTTTTCTCTATGGATTCTAGTCATATCAGGAGTCCCACAGGGAAGTGTGTTAGGTCCTTTGTTGTTCATAATTTATATCAATGATCTAGATGAGGCAACAAGAAGAGCATTGATGACTAAGAAATTTGCAGATGACAGCAAAATTGCAAATAAAGCTGTTTCTCAGGAGGATAGAGAAGTAATGCAGGACTGCATTGACAACTTGGTTGAGTGGTCTGAAAAGTGGGGGATGGTTTTTAATACTGAGAAATGTAAGATAATGCATTTTGGAAGAGGCAACCCTGAATTTGATTATACCATGAGTGGCTGTACTCTGAACAGTGTTGAGGAGGAGAGAGATATTGGAGTGTTGATCAACAAAGATTTAAAACCCAGTAGACAATGTGAAGTAGCAGTTAATAGAGCTAAAATGGTCCTAGGTCAGTTAACTAGATCCTTTCACTTTAGAGACAGGAATGTATTTTTAAGATTATTTACCACCTATGTCAGACCTCATCTAGAATTTTCTACTCAAGTCTGGGCTCCAACCTCACAACAAGATATTAGGTCTATAGAAAATGTCCTAATACAAGCTGTGAATATGATTAGTGGATTGAGAGCAGTTGGATATACTGAAAAACTCAAAGAACTAGGACTGCTCTCCCTTGTAACAAGGAGAACTAGATATGATCTAATACAAACCTACAAAACCTTAGAGGTTGAAGGAGATGAATTCTGGTTTAAAAGAGTTAATCAAGTATCTGTGAGAACCACCAGACAATCAGATGACAGAACCAGAGAAGCAACACCACCATCAGAAGTAACTTCTTTACCCAAAGAGTCATTGATGATTGGAACCAGTTACCCAGCACAATTAGAGAGTCCCAAAATTTCAAGATATTTAAAAGAAATCTAGATCAATATCTATCTTCTTCTGAGATGAACTGATGAACTGAGAATATGACAGGATCTCCAGAAGAAGACTGTGTGGAAAAGATGTTGCTAAATGCCCCTAGCGGAGGCTACACCAACTACTCTCCAAGTATACAAGTAAGTAAACATCCATTTTTTTACAAAGGTGTACACAGGGGGAGGGCTGTAGGGGCCTAGCCCCTCTTGGATCGGTAAAATCCATAGTTTCCAGGTGGTTTCCAGGCCCTTACAAATTCTGAGCCCCCCCCCTGTACCCCTCCTGGACAAATTCCTGTGTACGCCCCTGTTTCTATTCACCTGTTGCTCTACACACTCATCAATATCAAGACATCTCTCTCCGATCTGAATATATCCAGGAGGACACATACACCTGTAACTACCCTCTGTATTCACGCACTCGTGCTGACACCTATGCTGCCGCGTCAAACACTCGTCCACGTCACGACAGGTTCGTCCATCACGGTTCAACATGTATCCTGGAAGGAATATAGTTTAACCCCAAATATGGTTTTGTTCAAGGAGCAAGAGACTGGGTATGGTTTGCTCAGACATGCAAAGATTACAATGCCCGATTTCCAAAAGTAACTTTGTCTTATCAAGATTGCATCAGATTTCTTTAAACTGTTAAATTTCATTTGTGATTTCTCTGGGAACGTGTCTTGCACAAATCTTGCTTTTAAGAAGCAATGGAGAAATGATCAGAATTAAACACTTTGAACTCAGAAAAACGATCGACGATATCTTGCAGATTTATGATTATGATACCGTTGTAAATCGGACTGATCGGGCCCAATTCTGTGGAACCTCGCGTGACCCCAGGGAAGGTTTATGAATGATCGAATTTTTAAAAATTTGCTTCTTACAAAATTCGGTTTTTGAAAATTTTGAAAATCCACGAAATTTTTTAGAAATTCCGCGAAATTTTGTTTGTTTTTATTTTACAATTTACATTAAAAGAACATGTTCACAATTAAAATAGTAGTTGCCCTAAAAGATTAGTATTTATAATAATTCTACCTGGGGGACATTCACATTTATAGGATCCAAAGGTATTCAAACATTCATGTTCACAAGGGTTCGGTTCCTAACAAATTTAGAGTTAGTCACTCATCTAAAATGTACAAAAAAATCTTTGTTTTGACCCACTTCCACTTGTCAGATTTTGATAAAATTTAGCTTTTTGGAAAGCCTTTGACATAAAGAAACGAATTGCACAAGTTTTACGAAAAAAATTGCAAGTTTTTTGCAAACAACCTGTCAAATTTGCACATTTTTAGTTTTTCTTGATTAAAATTCAGGTTATTTAAAATTTTGCAGACATTTTTGCATATTTGAAATGGCATGGTCCAGGGCTTTTCAAAACTGTATAAATTTTCATTTTTTTGACAAATTTTGTTGAAAACATTTTTACTATATAACTGGATTTTGCGATTAAAAATTAGATTTTTGCAAATTTGCAAATTTTTGCAGATTCTAAAAGTAGACCACAAGAGCTTTTCAATGATGTATTATTTGTCATATTTGGACATCAAACATGGGATTTAGAGGGGGGGGGGGTTCAAATTGACATATCTTGGTTTTCAAGTACTCCAGCAGAGATAGGGTTAAAAGAGTTGGTGAATATGTAGATTGAGTAAATTCTATCTAAAAATTTCAGAAGAAATTTCGTTTATTAGTAAAAGTATAATTTTTAATGATGCTGTGATTATTGATTTAGTTTGCTGTGATGGAGTTAAGTGATAAATTCATAAAGTCAAAAAGTTAGCTTTTCAAGCAAAGGAATAATTTTTAGACTCTAAGGTTAGTAACACCCAAAAATGTAGTCTTTTTGGTGTATTTTTATGGTGAACAAAACAAGGGGGGGGCAAAAAAAATTTAAAAAAGGTATTAATATTTTTTCAAAAAAGGGGTTTTCAAGGGGGGGGGCACAATGTTGCCAAGGGGGGGGGACCAAAAATTTTTTTTGACGCGCGCAAATTGTGCCCCCCCTAAACAAAAGCCCTCGTACGCCCCTGTATCATGTAACAAATTTAAGGTAAAATTGTAGTTAGTTCTTAGATAAAAAAAAATCAAATTGTGGGTTTTGATTTCTCTCGCATATCATGTTTTCATTGTCTATAGATCGTCTAGCTAGGTCCTGAAAATCTGTGCTCTCCGCAGAATATCATTGGTGTTCTGTTTTCTTCTGCATGGTTATATGTATATTGTTATTGTGGGTTCAGTTCTATCTCCATGGATTATGTTTATATTGTGGGTTAAGTTCTATCCCCCGATTATTATCATGGGTTCAGTTCTCTGGAGTAGATTATGTTTTCATTGTTGGTTTGCAGTTCTCTCCGCAGATTATGTTTATATTGTGGGTTCAGTGAGTTCAGTTCTCTCCGCAGATTATGTTTATATTGTGGATTCAGTTTTATACGCAGATTATGTTTATATTGTGGATTCATTTCTACACGCAGATTATGTTTATATTGTGGATTCAGTTCTCTCCACAATTATGTTTTTATTGTGGGTTCAATTCTATACGCAGATTATGTTTATTTTGGGAATTCAGTTCTCTACATGCACAGATTATGTTTTTATTGTGGGTTCAGTCCGTTCAGTTCTATACGCAGATTATGTTTATATTGTGGGTTCAGTTCTCTCCATAGATGATCTCCTTCGTTTTTTTAATTGTGGGTTTTGTTCTTTACCGCAGGTTAATTTTATTCTTTTTATTGTAGGTCCAGTATTTTCTGCTGCAGAGTTACCTTACTAACCGGAAAACCTATAAATACGGATATGACATTCGTATATATACATATTTTTAGGCTTGGAATACGTAAAAATACGTATTTTCCATACGCATGACATACATAATTTTGTAACTATTTCCTTGGTAAAAATACGTATTTTACATCCGTAAAAATACGTATGACAAACGTTAAAATACATATGGAAAAACCCTAAAAAAATCAAAAGAATCAGGAATCTTTAGGTTTTTCCTTTACGTAGATTTTGGTTTGAAAAAGCCGTAACATTTCTTAATTTTGGGAATTTATAGGTTTTACCTATACATAAAAATACGTATTTTTAAGGAATATTCAAGGTCCAAAACCAAAATGTTAAGAAGATGACTATAATTTTGCATGCACATTGCTCCTTCATATTTATACAACTGATTCCACAAATTTCTTAAATCCATTCATATATATCATAATTTTCAATTCACACCATCATCATTCCTTCATCTAAATCAATATGCATGCAAGCATTTTGTCTGTATCTTCAACAAGTACGTATTCAATATTAATTAATATTAATATTAATTAATTCACTTACCACTATACCAGTTCTAAGACTTTGAAAGTAGAACTTCTAAATATAACTATAAAAAATCGAGAATTTGCTGACATTGATCCTAATGAAAACATCAATTTACTCCAAAATGATAGAAATTTTAAAACATTGTATTTATCAAAATAATTGCATTAGATTTCTTACATAACAATTCTGCTGAAAAATAATAAAATATTTTTGAATTCTAACTTAAAAATGCATTTTTGTGCAGTTAAGGTTTCCTGAATATATTGACACTTTTCAACTCTAAAAAATACAAATTTTAAATATAGAAAAAATTCCGAAAAATATGTAAAAGTTTATAAAATCAAAACCTAAAAATTTATTATTTGTTAAAAAATTTACGGAAATATACGCATTTTTAGGTTTGTATCAAACTTATAAACTCTAAAAAACCACAATTTTTTAGGTAAAAAAGGGAAAATACGTAAAAATTTGTAAAATAAAAACCTAAAAATTATTTGTATGAAATTTATGAAAATACACTTATTTTTAGGTTTGTATCAAACTTTTATATAAACTCTAAAAAAATACAAGTTTTTAAAGAGACTTCTTTAGGATTCATTTAAGATTTATAAAACTTTTCCACAATGTATAATTACTGAGTTTGAGTGCATATTCGACGCTGAAAATTATAAATTTGGGTGGGTACGTTTTCAGAATCTTTTTTTTTAAATTATTAAATAACGACGACGAAAAATGAAGTAAAAATTATAAAGTGAACTAATTAGATGATGAGGAACATATTTCGCATAAGAAATTTATCAATAAATCAATGCTAGAATCAATTATTTCGTTTTCATCATTATATTGAATTTCTTACTTTTTTTATGAATTTATTCGTAGATATCTACAAATTCTTCAAATGTCGTCTTTTCAATGATACTTCCAGAAAATCTACAAAAAAATATTTGTAAATACTGAGAGACTAGAATAATGAGAAAATAGAAACTAATAATTGAACAAGATTACTTATTTTGGATGATAAGACTAATTTTTATTTTCTCAACCTGTTCCAACTAATCAGTGTAATGTAGAAGTTTGTTTACATTTTTTGTCGCCGTTATTTAATAATTAAAAAAAATTTCTGAAAACGTCTCCACCCAAAAGTACGATTTTGAACTTCGACTTTGCGCCCAAACTCAGGATTTACAAATCTTTAAAAAGTTTTATATGTCTCAAATGAATCCTAAAGAATTTGTCCACAACACTGCATACCCAGTTCAACTACCTTCATTGCCGGTCTGTCCCTTTAAGTAAAGAAAAAAGCCGAAAAATGCGTAAAATTATGCAAAAATATAAACCTGAAAACTTTAAATAAATTACATTGTAAAAAGTATACGCAATTAAATTCGTAAAAATGCATTTCTGGAAAACCTACGCACTTTATAAAAATCGCTAGGAATAAATAGGTAAAAATACGTAAATATACGCAAGTTCTTTACCAATAGATTTTAGTATACGAATTATCGCGTAAATAAACCTAAAAATACGTATTCCTTTGTAGAGACTCTAGTAATTTTAGGTTTTCGGGTTGGAGAGTAATTTTCATCGCGCGTAAACGGCGGACCATGAATTGATTTAATTAGATTTAAAAATGTTTTTAATATATAAACTTTACTGCACCTCAGAATTTTCAGCATACGTTCATGAAACCATATTAACATTAAGGGCGGGAACAAAAATATCAATGATAATGTAAATGTAATAAAAGTAATAATGCTGTATTTAATTTCTAAATATTGTTGACACCGAGCTTATGTATAAAGAGAATGTAACATCGATCACAAAGTTTATAGTAATATTCTAATATCCAGTTATATGTATCATTGTAATATTGTAATAAACAAATATACAATATCCAGATTGCGCAAACTTTCTAAAACTAGAGATACCTGGAGATGAAACAAATATTTTAAGAATTATAAATACAAAAAAAAATTAAATTGAATCACATTAAGAATTACAAAAGTTGTCATCTCATTAGCTGAAGTAATTTTTAATAAAAAATAAACTTATATTTTCTTCTCCAGATATACTTAATACTTGATCAAATACTGGTTGAAAGTTTAAATTTTAAATAACTGCAAAGGATTAATATAGAAGCATATACCGACGACATTAAGCAAAAGAATATAAAAATTTAATTTCTAAAATATTGAAAAAACGGATTTAAATCAGAAGTCTTTCCTTAGTTATTTCTAGAATCTCTCTAAGAAGGGAAGGAATCATTAGAAATTTGACGAATAGCGAGTTTCCTTGTTCCATACGATCTTCTTGGACATCTTCATTTCCCGCCATTACATCTTTATTTGGTTTGGCAAGGTTGAGGGGCTGAGTCTGACTTGGCCTGGCACCAGTCGTGCTTATGTACTGCTGGAGCAGTATCACAAACTTCAATTGGATCTTCTCAACCTTAAAAAAAAGAACATGAAAAAAAAATCATTTGAGATGAAATTTTTTTTTGAAACAAGCAAAATTATTTACCTGTTCTCTGTTCTCTAGTTCTATGAAATCCGTATTAAATGCAATAATCAGGACGAGAAGAACCATTGAAACCATGTCAGTGCAATCAACAATCTAAATATAAGAAATTAAAAAAAAAAAAAATATATAAAATAGTTAAGACAAACAGAAATTTAAACATTTATAATGTCTCCACTACGTGTTGAAATATTATGTTTAATTGTTAACAATTTGATGAAAATTTTATTTTTAGAATTTCTATCTACTTCAAGGTTTTAATTAATTTTGTAATCTTGTTAAAGTAAAAGTTTTATAAACTCAAGTTAAAACTTACAAGTTTTTCTTTTAAAAACTATATTATGAACCTGAGATATCCTATAAATAAGCTTAGTGTGGGACTCCTCATCCTTCTCCTGATCATTTATCCAGGTAGTGTGTACACCTCGGTAATCCAAGCTAGATTATACATTCAAATTAGTAAACTCATCAAGCTCATCAAACTCATTAAACTCATCATGAACTCATCAAACTCATTTAACTCATTAATTCATTAAACTCTTCAAACTCATTTAACTCATTAAAATAAATACAAAATATTTGGCCTACAATAATTTAGCACCATTATAAATTCTTTATCTTACCTTTTAAAGTAGTAAATATTAATGAAACCTTTCAGGATATAATTTATTCATTTTCATTTACTTGTAAAAAGTCTCTATATGTTAAATTGCACTAAAGCTGGCAAGTTTGCTTTTTAAAGGAAAGTTTCAATTATTTAATATTTAACTATTGTCCTACTTTGTAAAAGCAAATGCATATTTTTAAGGTGTGATAATTAAGATTGTATTATTTAACTTTTGCTCGGAAAGGATCAGCCTGAAAACAACCGGCTTACCTAATCTCATTTTTAGTTTAATATTTCAATACAACATATATGCATAAATCTTAAAAGTGAATGATTGTAGTTTTATTGATTATTTGCCTATCTTTATAATGAATGGAGCCTGGAGAAGATAAGACGCTAATTTTATCAAATATAACCGCCAAAAATATAACTAACCAAAAGTATAACCATTTATTAACCAAAAATACCACCATTTTTGTGTCCAAAAATGAAGCCTTTTTTATGAAAAACACAAACATTTTGTCAGACTTAGCATAACCTTTTAAATAACTTACCCATTTGGACTCTGTGTTTTTTTAGAAAGATCAAACGGCAAATATTTTTCAGCTTCAGTCAGTTTTTCTTCTCCAACCAGCAAACCAACTAACTCCCTAGGATAAATAATAATAAATCATATACCTGATTTTAACTTTTTTTATCAAGATTAAAACTTTTTGAAAGACATAACTTTATTGTGTCTTGAGGGATAAGTGGAGGGTTTAAGGTTGAGAGTAGGACGGATTAGTTCCTGAGTGGAGGGTTTGAGGTTGAGAGTAGGACGGATTAGATCATGTGTGGAGGGTTTAAGGTTAAGAGTAGGACGGATTAGTTCATGTGTGGAGGGTTTAAGGTTAAGAGTAGGACGGATTTGTTCCTAAGTGGAAGGTTTAAGGTTGAGAGTAGGATGGATTAGTACCTAAGTGGAGGGTTTAAGGTTCAGAGGAGGACGGATTAGGGTTTAAGGTTGAGAGTAGGATGGATTAGTACCTGAGTGTAAGGTTTAAGGTTGAGAGGAGGACGGATTAGTACCTGAGTGTAGTTTGAGGTTGAGTGTAGGATGGATTAGTACCTGAGTGTAAGGTTTAAGGATGAGTGTAGGATGGATTAGTACCCGAGTGTAGGGTTTGAGGTTGAGAGGAGGACGGATTAGTACCTGTGTGTAAGGTTTAAGGTTGAGAGGAGGATGGATTAGTACCTGAGTGGAGGGTTGAGGTTGAGAGTAGAACGGATTAGTACCTGAGTGTAAGGTTTGAGGTTGAGAGTAGGATGGATTAGTACCTGAGTGTAAGGTTTGAGGTTGAGAGGAGGACGGATTAGTTCCTAAGTGGAGGGTTTAAGGTTGAGAGTAGGATGGATTAGTACCTGAGAGTAGGGTTTGAGGTTGAGAGTAGGATGGATTAGTACCTGAGTGGAGGTTTTAAGGTTGAGAGGAGGACGGATTAGTTCATGTGTGTAAGGTTTGAGGTTGAGTGTAGGATGAATTGGTACCTGAATGGAGGTTTTAAGGCTCAGAGGCTGAGAGGAGGACGGATTAGTACCTGAGTGTAAGGTTTGAGGTTGAGAGGAGGACGGATTAGTTCCTAAGTGGAAGGTTTGAGGTTGAGAGGAGGACGGATTAGTTCCTAAGTGGAGGGTTTAAGGTTTAGTGTAGGATGGATTAGTACCTAAGTGGAGGTTTTAAGGTTGAGAGGAGGACGGATTAGTACCTGAGTGAAAGGTTTGAGGTTGAGAGGAGGACGGATTAGTACCTGAGTGAAAGGTTTGAGGTTAAGAGTAGGATGGATTAGTACCTGAGTGTAAGGTTTGATGTTGAGAGGAGGACGGATTAGTACCTGAGTGTAAGGTTTGATGTTGAGAGGAGGACGGATTAGTACCTGAGTGTAAGGTTTGGTGTTGAGAGGAGGACGGATTGCCGGAGTCGATGAATTAAGGGAAGATTGTATTTCAAGATACTCGTCTGATCACTTTCACTCAAACTCTGGAATTCCTGGAACAAATTGTAAAAACTTAAGTTTAAATCATATCAAAATTTAAGAATATGATGATTACTGGACAATACTACTTCAGGCTTTCAGCGTTCAAAACTAGTACATACTTAGCGTAATCTTAATCATAAAATTCTTTTCATTTCAGTTTAAAGTTTTAAAATTCAAGTCATATAATTACAAAGGAAGCTAATAAATTTATTTCGTTATAAAAGTAAGTTTTGACACAAACACATGATTAAATTGATTGTTCTTATGTGATCATGGAAGTGTGTGTATCTAAATTAAACCTTCATATAAACCAACCTTAACGACCCTGTACACTGTATATATATATATATTTACCTGGAGTAGGGATAAGCTAACTCTAGTTCTAGTGTCCAGGATAGTGCTCAGCCTTTCAGCAGTATGCCTGGAGAGCTGGGTTCCTTGAAGAGCAGTCTGGAGAACATCTGTCAGCAGAACCGACTCAAGGTCATCTTCTCGACCTTCACAAGTGAAGATAAAGAATCAAATTAAATATTTTGATTTAAGTGAAGGCATCATATTTCAAGTAATATAATAAAAATATAAAAACCAAAAACTAAAGTTTGCAGCAAACATATTAAGACTTCAACAATCTATAATCTATATAAACGTTGCTTGTTTGTAACCGATAAACGAAAAAACGGCTGAACCGATCGGGCCCAAATTTTATGTGGGACCTCACATGACCCCAGGACAGGTGTATAAACATCAAAATTGGTGAGAAATAATTCCTTATAAATAGAGGGAATTTATTATTTTAAAATGCGACAATTCGAAAAAAAAAATCTGCCAAAATTTGAAAATTATTTAAAATGCCCAATTTTTAGAACATCAGTTAAAAGCTAAAATTATTAACAGGAAAGTGGCGGAAAGCGCCTTAAAGCCTTAAAGCGCCTTAAAAGATAAATTAATCAAACCTGTGCAACATCTTTTCATTATCTCAGCATATTGAAGTATTTTGAACCTATCTCCAGGGGACATCTGCTCTACTCCATACCCGGAGAAACGGGACGAATCTACTCCGGAGAATCGGGACGGGGTTAAGGTTGGTTGGAATGAGGAGATCTGTGGAACCATGGTAAGTGAAGAGTAAAGATTACTAGGAGGAGTTGGAGATGTGGTTTTTGGACTACTGGAGCTTTGTGGAGTATTACGTCCAGAATTATCCGACCCATCTCCCTGTATAGAAATAATTTCATATCAAACCTAAACTATTCATAACCTTTTTTACCGAATATCACATATTCATTTGTGTGAAACCAAATACAATGCTTTGATATAAAACACATTGATGAAACAAAAGTTGTAACAAAACTGAACTGTAAAATAGACAAAAATCTCTATTTTAAATGGTTTAGTATATACAACTTTTCTGTATGTTTAATATGTTGTAAAATTTTTTTTTGGTTTTCGATCCCTAACTCATTTTATTACTTTTTTTTAAATATTATGAACAAATTGCAACATACCTGTTCTTTTCCTTTCCCCTTGGTTCTACCATGGAACCTACGGATTCTCTCTTCCTCGGATAGGATCCAGCTAGGACGCATTCCACAGGATAAGCACTTGTGATACCTTCACAATATCCATCCATCAATATAGACGGGCAATGATTTTTAAAGAAAATACACGTAAAAATATTGTTTGAATTATCAAATTTAAATTTGTATTTACCTACAATACTGACAGTTCTTCCTAGTGAGTAGATTAATAGGACAGCTCTCACTACGGTTTATACAACGGAATCCAGTATAGCATCTTGACTGCACGGATCTATACAATTAAACAGTTATACTTTTATTCATTTACGTTAAAATATCAAATACATGTGCATTTCATAATAAATAATAGGATGATAAATGAATGTTCCTCCTAAAGAATGCTCTGCAGTCTGCAAGAATGAATGATTATTGAATGATCAAACCTTTTAATGTTTTAAAGAATGCTCTGCAAGGACGAATTAATGAACGAATGCAGATTAAACCTACTAAAGAATGCATGAATGAATGAATGAATGAATGACTCTACCACCTAAAGAATACTCATCTGCAAGGATGAATGTATGAATGAATGACTCTACCTCCTAAAGAATGCTCTTCTGTAAGGATGAATGTGTGAATGAATAACTCTACCTCATAAAGAATGCTCTTCTGTAAGGATGAATGTATGAATGAATGACTCTACCTCCTAAAGAATGCTCTTCTGCAAGGATGAATAAATGAATGAATGACTCTACCTCCTAAGAATGCTCTTCTGTAAGGATGAATGTATGAATAAATGACTCTACCTCCTAAAGAATGCTCTTCTGTAAAGATGAATGTGTGAATGAATAAATCTACCTCCTAAAGAATGCTCTTCTGTAAGGATGAATGTGTGAATGAATAACTCTACCTCCTAAAGAATGCTCTTCTGCAAGGATGAATTAATGAATGAATGACTCTACCTCCTAAAGAATGCTCTGCATGAAGGGCAGACCTGACCACCGTAATAACTATGTTTCCCAGCCTTCTCCCCACACACCTGGCAGACAGGGTTCTCACACAATATTCTATAAATACAAAAATATAATAAACTTTTTTCAAAAATTCAGTTTATTCATCGAAATTAAAATTCACCTGTTTATATCTGATCGAGAAAGGCCTTGAAGCCTAAACTTAATTTACAATGTGGACCTTAAACTTTTTAAAACTTTGATCGAATTTTATTAAGAAATACTTAAACAAATACAATATTTATTTCTGAATCCTGCCAGGCTAAAGGATTTGAACCATTGACACAACCCCTTATTTTCTAATCCCTATATCTTTGTACCCAATGTTGTAGACCTAAGATATTTTAAACCATGAATTCTGTTAGATCAAATAATCTAAGTGTTTGAAATCTGTAAGGTTTACACCATGGTCTATCAGGGTACATAGGTTTAGGGATTTAGACAAAGACTTAATTCCTTTAACACCCTGAGCTTTAGAAATGTTGTTGTCCTACCTGCTGGATCTTTCCCTCTTGAAAGGGGAAACCGGAGAACTCTTTTTTCCTTCTTCCTTAATCTTAATTCCAAGATTACTATAGGAATCCTTCTCTATAGGTTCCTCCTTAACCACGACAAGGTTCGGTTTCTCTTGCTTGGAGAGAATAATAAAATTCTGTTTCTTGGGTTCTTCTCTCTTCACGGTCTTCTGAATCACGGAAACTTCGTTGGATATCCTGCTTAGGGTGACCCGTCCCAGCTGTTTCTGCTGAAACTGTTGCAGCTGCTGGAACTGTTGAAGCTGCTGCAGTTGCTGAAGCTGAAGGAAGACTGTGTTTGTGTTCTCCCCAAGGGAATTGTTCGAGGAATCGTCTGAATCCATTTTAGAAACATCTTCCCCCTCCTCCTCCTCCTCAACTACCTGCAAATTACGTAGAGTTAGGATAAGAGCTACAAATCCGCATTTATTTATTAATTGTACATGTTGCACATTGTGCACATCTGGGGCTTATGAGGGGGGGCCGATCCCCCGGCCCCCCCCTACGCGTGCCCCCCCCCAGAGGGGTGCTCTTTTAATATTACATCTGCCTGCATTTCCCTTCCTCAGGCAATCTCCATTCTACATTGCATTGCATTGCACTCACTCAAACAAAAAGATTAAGAAAAGAATTAAAATATATTCTGATTCACAACAATACCCTTCAAAGCTTTGTCTGATCAAGTATTGCATTAAATATCCATGTTTCCCATTTGAAAACTGATTATTTTTATTTGTGGTTTCTCTACAAAAGTGACTCGCGCATTTCTAGCTTCAGAAACGATGGAGATAATGAAGGTTTCAAAGGTACATCGGACATGCCATTCTATAAAAGGAGGGTCACACTTTTGTAGAGAAACCACAAATAAAAATAATCAGTTTTCAAAATGGGAAACTTGGATGTTTAATGCAATACTTAATCAGTTTCTTTTTTAATTTTTAAGTTTGGGTGCAATACAATGTAGATTGCCTGAGGAAGGGAAATGCAAGCAGCTGTAATGTTAAAAGAGCCCCCCCCCCTCAGGGGGATACGCGTAAGGAGGGTGGGGCGGGGGGCTCGGCCCCCCCTCGTACGCCCCTGGTTTTAAATAAAAATGAAGAAAAGTGGTATAAAATGTATTGGGTCATATTGACCATCACTCTAACACAACTTTATTTCCAGAAATTGGGAAAATGCGAGAAAATTTATATACAAAAAGAAATAATTTTTATAAATATTATATTTGTAATGTGTATTATATATATATATATATATAAAAATATATAATACAATATTTTATAACTTTTTTCAGCTTTAATATTCATTTTAGATGTTTAAAATATTTCATAATTTTAAATATTTCATATTTTTAGGATTTTAAATGGATTGAATTATTTTTAAAAAATATCTAGTGCTGGTGGTGTCCGGTGGTGGGTATAAGTTATAAATATCTGGAGTATCGAGAGGGGGATTAGAAATATAGGGGGGGCCCGGGGGGGGGGGTATAGTCCGTTGAAGGCCGAAGAAACTACTAAATATAATACATAAACGGTTCAAATATAAAAAATATTAGATTATTGGGATTTTATCAACAATTCAGATTTATTTCTTTACGGAGACTACAGACTACAGTCTGAATAACTTTCTATTTAATTCCGGGCAAACATCTTTCTACGTTCTCAAATGTCCATTTTTAATTATTTAGTCGTAATGCGTGGAATGAAGAGCTTAACTTAAGCCCTGTTTTAATTTTGTATGTACGTCTAAATTATAAATGTTTGAGAGTTAGGTCATAGCATATGAGAAATAGAAATGTTCACAGTGAACCTTACAGGTGAGTAAACATCCTTAAGAGGAAAATATTTTAGAAATGAATTTGATTAAATAAATACCGTTTAAAACTTATGACAAAGAAATGTACTGTGTGACCTTTCACCCCTGCCGGTTCTGGTCTACCGGGAGGTGGGAGGAGGGAGGGGGTTTAACAGCAATTCAAGGCATATGTCATGCTGTGCGGGGGTGATGGGGGTTCAGCGGCGCTTTAACGCTGCCTAGAAAGTGCCTGCGACTGCCTGGGTTCACTGAATACGGAAAGGCCACCTGCCTTAAGGCTCTAATAGTTCTACATGCTTTAATGGTGATAGTGGTACATGACGATAGTATTACATTAAATCACGGGAAAAAAGGAATTTTCTTTAAAGACACATTTTCAAATCTATTAATTCAACGATCAAACTTTCTACTTACAAAATGTAATTTTTTAAATTCTTAAATCTTAAGATTATTTTTAATCATTGATAACTGTAAGCTATAAATATGGCAGTATAATGATTATGAAGAGCTATAAAATTAACATTTCTAAAAACTTGAATAAAATAAACATAAAACTATTCTGATATGTGGGCGTGTTCCCTGTATTTACTGGCTGTTCAAGTGGAACAATAAACTCTGTATATAATATAAATACTGGATTTAGATCAAATACAGGGTTAACCACAAAGGATGGGACTTCAGAGACGACTGTATGGAATTCATACTGTCAGTTTCATGATAACACGATTCCCTGAAACTGTAAACTTGTTTCTTTCTTTATCAAATCATTAAATAAGCCATAAAAAGGTTGTATTTAATACTTAAGTCTTAATTAAACCTATGGAGTTTTAGGTCGTATTTACAGCCTCATCCTTTGTAGAAGCCGGCATGATGCGTCTGCATATTAATAATTTTATATTAAATATCACATCGTTTGATCTGTACACTGCAATGCACTTACATCAAAGAAATATGAAGTGTTTACAAGTTTTTAATTAGATATTTATATTTATTTAAGCGTATTGGTATTGAATACAATGTGTTCACATACATTATTCTGAAGGAGAAGGTATGATAGAACCAAGCAAGGGGGCGGGGTTTGAGTTCACATTTTACAATATTTTCCTCGGGATTATGCAATACTATGATCTCGATGTTCTGTGTGGGCAATTTTGAATTTGAATTTAAAAAATTTATCCATATATCTGCATAAGATAAAACAAAAGTTCCGATTTCCGTTAAGTGTTAAATAAATACAAGCTGAAGTGCTCAGGCTTATATTATTCATATCAGACATATTTACTCCCGCCATTTACCTGCACTTGGTATTAAATAATTATTATAACTGAAGTTTATTTATATTTTCTAGTTTATCGATGTATTTTTTGTATCTCAAATTCTATAAATCCTCAACAAACAATAAAAAATTCACACTTTACTGATGGCGAAGCATGATTCTTATAAATATTTACGACCCTTTGTTGTTTCTTCAGTATTTTGTAGAAGTGTAAAATGCATGAAAATGTGAAGAGTTCAGAGGGTACATTTATAGGCTAGTCTATAGAATTACGTCATTTTCTCAAAAACAAATATTCTTTAGCAGAGTTATGGTTCTGGTAACATTCGAATCAGGGATTCACAGGAATACAATTCGAGTTCGGTCTCGCGGGGATTTTTCTTAAAAACCCATTTTTTAAGTCAATATTAAAAAATCTTCCATGTTATTATGATATAGTTTTTAAACTTAAGTTTAACATTTTATTATTTTGTTGTATTTCTAAAATTGAATTGATCAATAGTAAGAACAATAAAATATTAATTGTAAATTTGTTTAAATTGTTTTTAAAATATTGTTATAAATAATCAAAAATTTGAATTAGTTGACTTTAATTTGGAAAACTCCATGCAAAGCTGGGTTCCCAAGCTATTATTATTATACATTAAACTATATATGAGGTAGGTCAGTGGAGAGAGAAAATCCCAAATCTAAAGGGGAATCACTGAAATTCAGTATAAAAACTTTCCAATGATTATCTTACCCCCCCCCAATAGTTTTTCCCTAGAACTTGTAAAAGAAATAGTTACGTATTAGAAAGCTTTATTATTTGACCTTTAAAATATCAAGATCTGAATGTTACACGCTGATATCACATGTTCACAGGAACAAAGGGGTAAAAATACAGGAAAAATCAAAAAAATATCTTTAGATTTTTATGTTTCACATTCATTTTTAAAACATCATCTCTTTGAAAGTATTTTCCCTTTTTCTATGATTCATAAGTTCAATAGTACACTGTACAAATATATTAAATGTACAAATCTATTGAAAGTACACTGTACAAATACATTAAAGGTACAAATCTATTGAAAGTACACTGTACAAATATTTAAAGGTACAAATGTATTGAAAGTACACTGTGCAAATATATGTATTAAAGGTACAAATCTATTGAAAGTGCACTGTACAAATGTATTAAAGGTACAAATCTATTGAAAGTACATTGTACAAATATATCAAAGTTACATATCTATTGAAAGTACACTGTACAAATATATCAAAGTTACATATCTATTGAAAGTACACTGTACACATATATCAAAGTTACATATCTATTGAAAGTACACTGTACAAATATTTTAAAGGTACAATTAAAAGTATCCATAGAACAACACAAACGATACTTGAACTAGGCTGCCTGGCAGGTATATTATATGAAGCTGTTTACTAGATTGTATAGAGTGAATATCTATATAGAGTTTTCAGGAACAAAGAGAAGGAGGTAGATTTGGCGGGTTTATAAGCTCCGTACTTTAACACAAGTTCATGCTTAAAGTTCATGGTGCACACCCCACCACCTGCTCTATAGGTTCTATAAGGAGGGGGGGGGGGGGTATTACAGACCTCGTGGAGGGAGGTCTGGAATAATATAAAAACACCTTACAACTCCACGTTTTGTTTTAAATCGTTACATCAGAGGACATGGGCAGTGATTCATGTTTAAAGTATTATAAGTACAAGCGTAATGTGTCATCATGTATATGGCTGGGTCCCAAGAGACGGCTGGACAGATATTGCGTCATGTTTGCACAATTCAGGATTAAATCGGTTTATTCTTGGAAATTATTGATAATTGGTCGATTCTTGTAAAAAATATTTTTCTCTGAACTTTCCTTAAAATTTATAATCATACTTCCCCCCCCCCTCCCTCTCTCATACAATTTACTTCTCTTCCTATCCTCCATGAAAAAGAGAACTTAAATCCTTGAAAATAGAGTTATAACAAATAAAGTTATTGTAAAAAGTTTTATAATCTCCCACAAAGATGTTTTATGTAAATATATTTGTATATTTGTATAAATATTGATTGTAATTTAAACACGAAGAGTTTTGTAGTTTTCATGCAGGTTATAGGGGTGCTATGGAAACGCCTCAACACGGAAACGTCTCAACGCGGAAATGCCTCAAAAACCGGTTTTGAGGAATTTCCGTTTTTTTTTGGGAAATCCCTCAAAACTGGAAAATGTTGAGGGATTTCCGAATATTTTTGAGGCGTTTCCTAATATTTAAAGTTGAGGTGTTTCCTCTTTTTTTTTGAGGCGTTTCCGTTTTTTTTTGAGGCGTTTCCGTTTTTTGAAAAAACTTTTAAAACTTTATTTTGTTGAGGCGTTTCCTCTTTTTTTTGAGGCGT
>NW_019396058.1:247744-258863 GCF_000591075.1 Eurytemora carolleeae | reverse complement strand
TTTGCGGAAACGCCTCAAAAAAAAGAGGAAACACCTCAACTAAATCAAGTTTTTAAAATACGGAAACGCCTCAAAAATTTTGCGGAAATGCCTCAAAAATATTGGGAAATCCCTCAAAAATATTGGGAAATTCCTCAAAAATAATTGTCAGGTGAAAAGCGGAAACCCCTCAAAAATTTTAGGAAACGCCTCAAAATAAAGAGGAAACCCCTCAAAAACTGGGTTTTGAGGGATTTCCGTTTTTCTTGCAGAAATTGCGGAAACGTCTCAAAAAAACCGGTTTTTGAGGGGTTTCTGCTTTTTTTTGAGGCATTTCCGTGTTGAGACGTTTCCGTGTTGAGGCGTTTCCATAGCACCGTTATAGGATATCCTTTAAAACTAGGCCACAATCAAACACTGTATACTAGAAACTTTATAATCAATTTTCATATATATAGTATTACTTATTATTAATATAAATTTTGTATTTACTTCAAGCTATATATTTGATTATAAATATATATATATGGATAAAACATGAACAAAAAATCGATGGATCAAATGCGTAAACGTTTAAGAGTAAGAGTATAAAGAAAGGTATATACTATAACCTGGTTCAAGTGAGGATTAGCTCCAGCTATGGTTGGAAGTGAGGCTAGAAGATGCTGACCATGTTTATCTGCTTGAACTAACCAGAAGTTCTGAAGGATTGCTGCTTCTAGCTGCTCCTCCATGGTTCCTGTATCCCGGAGCAGGTCTCACTACTATACTAGATCTGGAGGGACTAGAGAACTAGAGCTATAGAATGAGGGCGGGGAGAACTATATGAAAGGAGGTTCTCACTCGACCTCGCTCCGTACTTTCAAACATAAAACACTAGTACACAGTACACAGTGTATTTAATAACCTTGTTTCACAAATATACTTCCGGTCAGTACCAGCTCGGAGTTCCGCTCATTGTGCTTGCAACGGTTGGACTGAATTTATGAAATATTAACTCTGAGCGCGAGAAGGAAGTTGGATCTAGTATTCTCCTTTGTGAACACGGTATCCGTCCTGTATACACTGTAAACCCTAGACCTGAAGTAACCGTACTGTCTGCACTCAACACAACTATATACAGGGGGGAATATACTTTAGATACTTTAACTTACAGATATTGGAGTAAAATAAGATGTATTTCAAAAACGGACAAAAGAGTTTTATGAAAATGTGAACAATATTTTTAGATGTTGTATTTTGCGCATTTCAGCCTTTTGTTTATCTGTGGATCATCTGAGTTCGCGCTTACAAAGCGCTATCTGAACGCAAATCTCCCAGAAGAATGAACGCAAGAAAATATACGTAGGAGGAATATCTGAATACAGTAAACATAGAACTCTAGAATACAGCGTTATGTAGGACTAGTCGAGAATATATTTTAGATATATTATTGTTGTCGCTAAGAAACAAGATTCTGACGATGAACAGTTAGACAAGGTATAACCCACGAATCAAAATCGATAATGCAGAAAACTCTTTATTTCCTAAAAAAAATAACGAAATGAATGATGATAAATAATTATTACAGGGTTTACAAATTTATAATGAAAAGATTCTTACGATCTATTTTCCTATTCGGGGGGCTATCTGTCGAAAAGTCCGAAGACGCTTTTTATGCATTAAAACTTCTGTTAGATAGATAGATAGACAGACAGTAGATAGATAGATAGATAGATAGATAGATAGATAGATAGATAGATAGATAGATAGATAGATAGATAGATAGATATATAGATAGATAGATAGATAGATAGTGTAGATAAATGATGAGTAAAAAGATACATTATGCATACAAACATATATATTACGTATATAGATGAATAGATTTAAGTCTTTTTTAATCAACGAGGTTAAAGCTTTTATAGAGTCGAGGATGTACACTAATCCTTTACTAATTGTAAAGGCCGTGCAGTACTCCACTGTCAAAGGTCAATCTGTATATTACAGTACGTGGGGGGTTTTCTGAAAATATTGTTTTCGCTTAAAGGGACTGTAAAGGAAAAATGAAAGTGGGTATAGGCGGAAAGTCCTTGGAAAAAAGTCCTAAAATTTTACACTAAAAAAGTCCTTGGAAAAAAGTCCTAACACTAAAAAAGTTCTGTGGAAAAAAGTCTTTTTATTAAAAAGTCTCCGGAAATAAAGTCCTATCAATTCGAGACTTTATTTCCTAGGACTTTTTTTCTGGCTCCTAATACAGTATGATCCCTGGACATACCCGTTCTAATTTCTTTGTTTTATTAAGTTGTTAAATAACTTTAAACGTCAACGTGTGTATTTGCTAAAGGTGAATTAAAATCATTATTTAATTAAACATTTAAAGGCAAAAATCGTCGTTTGTAAAGTGAATGAAATAAAGAATTGTTTTTTTTGCATCCGACTCTTTTCTATACTGCAATTAATATCTTGTTTTAATTTTTTTTTTTAGGCTTTTAATTTAATTGTGATCATTTTCTCTTTGTATGTCGTTATAAAACAAAAACAAACAAAAAGTAATAAGGGTTTCAATTTTGACAAAAAATATTTTTCTCAAAATTTGGATGATTTTCGTAAATCAATGCAGATCACATACTGGCTGTCCCAAAAAGCAAAACAATTAGAAGACGACTTTAGAAAGGGGATTTCAGGATTAAGCCAGGAGGGGGGGGGGGAATAACATTTTTTTCACTCCCCCCCATCCTTGTCAGATGATAGATAGATAGAAAGATATAAATTTGACTAAATATTCAATAAAAACAATTGCACAGTTTTTACATTTTAATGTAGCCAGGGCCTCTCTAACCATTGTTGGTTGAGAGGTTGAGAGGCCCTTCTGCCGCGATACATACATGTTTAATTTAAATAAAACCAAATATAACAAAGACAATTTAGAACTAAAGGAAAAGTAGTAGATAGAGGAAAGGTATTAAATAATAGAGAGGAAAAGAAGAAGAAAGGATCGTAGGGGGGGGCGGGGAAAACCCAGCACACAAAGTTTATAATGTTTATTTTTTATTTTGTTTTGTTATAATAACAGGGGAAAAAGGGATAGAATCAAGTTTTATCAAGAAAAGCAATTTCGATTTATACACCGAAAATTACTACATTCTTCAAGAAAATTTTTTTAAGACTTGTTTTAAAACTTGCTAGGGTGCCTAAAGATTTTATTTCCAATGGAATAGAGTTCCTGGTCCTTGGAAGAAAAACCGTAGGAAAACTTTCTAGATATTTATTGTTAACTAATTCTAATTTATAACTTTTTGTTCTATTTGGTTCTGCTATTGCCATAAACATTCCATTAAAAGATGATTGAAGTTTGCCAATCATATATTTAAACATAAAAACAGCAGAATTAAATTTGATCATGTCTTTTACTTTTAGAATTTCAAGTTTCAGAAAAAGTGGATCTGTGTGTGCAGCATAACCTTTATCTGCTAGAACTCGTAGAGCTTTTTTCTGAAGAGTAGATAATTTACCTAATTTACTAATTACTGACGGACCCCAAAATAAAATACCATACTCTAGTTGACTTTTAATAAGCCTATCATATATAAATTTTCTAATTTTCAAAGGAAGGATGTGTTTTACATTTCTTAGTGCAAATATCGCACTGAGTCCCAATTTATAAAAGTTATGAATTTGAAATTAAAGAGTTCATAATCATTTACCTTCCTTATCCTTAATTTTAATATTTTGGTATCTTGCGTATTTCAAGAATATTGGCTTAACTATTTGATTACTTCAAATTAAAAGATATGTTTTTCACTAAATAAAAACTTCGGAAATGCATGACAGGCGATCAGAGAATTGAATTGATTTAGAGAAAATCAAATGATTTTCAAGAAAAGTTTTCTATAAAATGATGTTCCAGAGCCCAAAAGGTTATATAGCACAAATATGTGAAGTACACCTGCAGTATGGAACCAGCACAACAAAATGGCCGATTTACACCTTTTTTTTTGACTAAATTCCACTCTAATATATTCTATTCTCTTTGATTGGTACCCTCTAACATCATATTCCAGTACCTATGGACAGAGCAGAGTAGAGAACATTAGCGGTTACGGGTGTTGTGACTTAGGTAGGGTACTGGATTCCAAATCGTATGACTACCTTACCCTATTCCAGTACCCATGTACAAGGGCGTATACAGGGGGGGAATGGGGGGCAGTGCCCCCTAGACTTGTAAAGGGGGGGCGTAGCCCCCCCCTAGAATTCTGCAAGCCTTTCACACTTTTCAAATCTTAACTGAAGAGTGAAGAACACAAAAAAAATAAGTTTGCTTTTCATGATTATTATAAAAAATCAAAATTTTAAAATATATATAATTACAGTGCAGTGCTCATGCTAGGGGGGGGCAAAAAATTTTTTGGCGCTTCGCGCAAATCTTGCCCCCCCTACATTTATTTCTGTATACGCTCTTGCCCATGTACTCCCAGAGAAAGCTAATTGTGAGCCAATTATAATTTTATAATCTTTATGTTCATTTTAATAGATACATATAATAGATAATATTATTTATACGTCGGTAAGACGTCACCAGAACTTCCACCAATGGCAGTGCAGTATACTGGTCACGTGATACAGAGGGAGATATGTGACCAGTATACTGCACTGCCTTTGGAGGGAGTTCTGGTCACATGATTTAAGTTTCAGATTTTAAAAATTGTATATATATGAATTTTCGTATAAAGGAATTGAGTTTTTGCAACAAACATAAATTTTCAACCCCTATATCTTTGCAACCTGGTAGTGTAAACCTTTGATATTTCAAACTTAGCCTATTTGACCCGCCAAAATTAATAGTTTTAAATATCAAAGGTCTAGGAAAACGGGTTGCTAAGTTATAAGAATTAGAAAATCTCAGTCTGTGGCAAAAACTCAATTCCTTTGACACCGTTTTATATCAATTTCTCGAGACAGATATATCAGAAATAACTTTCGTGGGTTGCGATAAAGAGGTAAAGTGATTAGCTTTCAGTCTATACCCCCTTTCATTTTTCTTTTACAGTCCCTTTAAACAGAAATTGTTATACAATAAGGAAAACTTTAAGTGACTGTAGATATTTAATTGGTTTACAATAAAGAAAACTTAAAGGGACTGCATATATTTAATTGGTTTACAATAAAGAAGACTTAAAGAGACTGTATATATTTAATTGGTTTACAATAAAGAAAACTTAAAGGGACTGTAGATATTTAATTGGTTTACAATGAAGAAAACTTAAAAGGACTTTAGATATTTAATTGGTTTACAATAAAGAAAACTTAAAGGGACTGTAGAAATTTAATTGGTTTACAATAAAGAAAACTTGAACAGACTGTAGATATTTGATTGGTTTACAATAAAGAAGACTTAAAAGGACTGTAGATATTTAATTTTAATTTACCGTTTATGGAAATACACAATGGTACCTGTAAAATCTATATTGTTTCGGAATGTATGATATCCATAATTTTCTCGTTGAAAATAGATTGTTATAACTGTTTTTTCTCTGAAAAGTGACATGCGGAGTTTATACATTTAAAACAATGGAGGAAATGGTCAGAATCAAACATACGACTATTTCTTCAACATTATTGATCATTACTGGTTTAAAGAGTATCGTTGTGAATTGGTCATCTCCTTTTCAAATGATGGGTCACTTACCAGAGTCCGTTCAGAAGGGTTTAAAATTATTCAGAATATTTGCTCTATTCAGCATAACAAGTTTAGTTGTTTGAGACTTTTTTCCAACTCAGGGGTGTGTGGATCTCGGTTAGTATAACTTTTTTTTCGTAAATTATTTACTGGTTTTGCAGTAGAATAAATTTGGTCAATCTCGTAGAGGTTAAGGAGATCATGTATACCATATATCCAAAGATTACTGAATAGTAATAGATAAACATGAATATGAAACTGTTATTAATTAACCTGTAGGCTTGCGTCGAGTAAAGGTGCAGAGTCAGTGCAAATGTTCTTATCGCCGGGCGGTATGGATCTGAAGATTGTACAGACGATTTCCGGTTTTTTCCCAACTTTCTTCCAAAGCTCTACAGGAGTTTGGGAAGCTGAATTATTTCCTGAGAAGAGACCGGCAGGGAATAGTTATGATCCTTCTTTATCGACTGAAAATACGTTGACATGATAACTATAATTGAAAAGGTACAAATTAATTAAGATGTATATTGCAAACCAAGTAAACTACTTCAAAGATAACCTAATGTACTGATGTGATGATGGTATTACTCCAAATTCGTCCAAAATCTGATCTTATATACAAGCAAACAGAAGACGATATTCACTCTGAGCGCCAAATATCTTGCAGGGTTTACTAATAGCATCAAATTGAAAAGTCCTTTATTTCCAATACTTGATTAATTACAGAGAGGACTCTGTAAGGTTGTGAGTCTGGTGAGCTTTCCAAAATGTGGTCTAGCTTCAATTTGAATCTTATAATTTCTGGAGGTAAGCCAAAAAAAATAAAACTGAGATTTGGAAGTGTTTCTTAAAATATGTTTGTCCAGCTGTTTGATCATTGTCATTATCTAATTGTGAGGGTTCACCTTTAGAGCAAAAGTTAAGCTTCCAGGCAAAGCTGGGTGTATAATGATGCACGTAAAATCAAGACTTAAGGAGTTATGACGTCACAAAGTTGTACCAGTAATGTTGCATAAATTCTCCCTCTGTAATCAAATAGTGGAGCGTGAAGAATTCAGGACTTTTAAGGAGGTGAAAAAGCAGAAACTTAAACATGAACATAGAACATTGAACATTTAGTGTTACTTTAAACACTGTGTCAAGCTATTTTTGAGACTAAAAGTGAAATTCTTGCATGTTTTAAATAAAAATTATTTTCAGAAAGTTTGCTCCGATTTCTGAGACAAAATTTCTAAGGTACACGATTTAAAGGAGATATTTTTCAGTTGTATGTGCACTCTTTGATAATTTATTGACAATTTGTGAGTAATATAATTCTTATGATTAAAGATAAAAGTATTTAGAGGGATTGTATGATTAAACAAGGTTTCCCACAACATGAAACTCTTGAAAGTCTTAAGATACGACGATCCCAAGGTTGAATTTTCTGCCTTCAATATAGTATTTTTAATACACATATACAATATATAGAACTCAACGTTTAAGGTTTTTTAAGGAGAGAGAGGGGAGGGGGGGGGGAAACGTTTTTTATCCGCGCATTTATATTAGCATCCCGTCTTACATTACCGTGTACAAGAAGCACTCAAGCTAAACAGGGTGCAGCATGAAGTTATTCTAATAAATAAAAGTATCCGAATGAATGAAGCTTGGTATTCTAATGAATAAAAGTATTCGAATGAAAAAGCTAGGTATTCTAATGAATAAAAGTATTCGAATGAAAAAATCATGGATTAATGAAAGAATTTGGAATAGTAAGTTTTTGACGAGAACAACGAGCCATCATCCGACGAAAAAAGTACCCCGCGTTAAATAGTTAAACTGTACATTTGTGAACTGAATTATCTTTCAATGTGTAAAATCTAAATTAAAAGTTTTTTTAACTAGGACGGACAAGGTTAATAATGTTGCTCAGAAAGTGATAAAACATCATTGACAAGAAATTATTTTGAATAAATTGAAGAAAAATAACCCTTCGAATATAACATTAAGAAACTTTCTCTTGGTGCATTTCTTTTAATATATCTCAAAAACTTTTAATTAATTTGGTTCTTAACTTTTAATTCTTTTTACAAAGGATGTAAAAGTATTTTCTGTTTCCAAGATGAAAAGCTTTTCATAATTACACAAATACAGCGATCTCCCTAAAACTGTAGAATAGGAAGACGACTGTTAGGCTCAAGTAATGATTTGAATTATAATATGAACATGAAACACTTTAAAAGATGATTTTCAAACTATACTGGTAAACTATTGTTCATGTATCCTGTTCATATCGGACTATTTATAGTTATAACTTAAAGGGAGTATAGGTTTATGTCGAAAATTTATCGATGGTGATCGCTACTAATCTTACCTCTATCTGTTGCGTCTTTAAGGAGAACATTGTTAAAAACGACTCATACAGAAGAACGTTGCGTCCATCCAAATTCAGAAAGTTGCAATATTGGAATCAGATCGTAAAAAATCAATTTAATTCCAAACAAATCATTCAGATATTACAACCTATAGTCATCGATAATTTTTCGACGCAGTCATATAAAGTTAAAATTTCATAATATTTTTTATTTTTTTTCATGATCCGAGATTTACTTTTGAAAACATTCATTCCTGTTTCGAGGATTAATGATAATGAAGACGACATTTTCATATTTTCCAGCAGGGGCGTACGAGAGCATTTGTATAGGGGGGGGGCACATTTTGCACAGAAAAAAATGTTGTGCCCCCCTCTTGGCAACATTGTGNNNGGCACAAAATCAGGCAATCCCTCTTAATACTGTGGTGTAAGCTTCAAGGGATGAAAAATATAGATGGAAACGTTTCTAAAAAAATATCTATATTTTCATAGGATTGATACATATTTTAAATTATGATTTCAAATATATATTTACACTGAAGGCAGTATTGATTAAAGTTTTTTAATGAAACATTTTTAGTTAAGGGCAAAGTGAGATTTTAAAGTATCTTTTTTCTATACGATGTAATTTTACTTAAATGGAATTCATTCGTAATTTCAAGTGACCCTCCATTTATAGAGTGGCATGTCCGATGTACCTTTGAAACCTTCATTTCTCATTCGTTTCTGAAGCAAGAAATGCGCGAGTCACTTTTGTAGAGAAACCACAAATAAAAATATTCAGTTTTCAAAATGGGAAACATGGGTTTTTATGCAATACTTGATCAGACAAAGCTTTGATGAGTATTGTTTTCTTAATCTTTTAGTTTGGGTGAGTGCATGGCAATGCAATGTAGAATGTAGATTGCCTGAGGAAGATGTAATATTAAAAAAAACCCCCATGAGTCCCCCCTAAGAGGGGGCACGCGTAGGGGGGGGGGCTTGGCCCCCTCGTACGCCCCTGTTTTCCAGGAACGTTCGAAAATCCGGCGCCAGCCGTGAAAACAAGTTGTAAGCGAAATATTAATCAATGAAAAAAATTAAAAATATTATGAAATATCAACTGTATACGAATGCGTCGAAAACTTATCGATAATTAGAGGAGGGCGTATACATGGGGGGGGGGCAAGGGGGCAGTGTCCACCTAGACCTGTAGAACTCAGAGCTATCACACTTTTAAAATCTGAAATTGAAAAGTAAAGAGTATTAAAAAAAATTAATTTGCGGTTTTCCTCTGCTAGTTTTGCTTGAAAGAGAGATAAAGTAGTACTTGTCAAGGTAATTGGACTGTATGTGAACCTATAAAGTATCTAAGAAGCCAAATGTTTTGAATGCACGATTCAAATTTTGCCCCCCCCCCCACTAGAAGCTCTTATAGGGAGGGGGGGGGAGTTGGTACTTCGTCCAACTTTCCCCCTTGCCCCCAGATTTATTTCTGTATACTGATTGACTTTTTAGATTGACTAGATTGACTTTTTAGTTTTTACGATCCGAGTCGAATGTTGCAACTTTCTAAATTTGTAAGGACGCAACGTTCTTAGGTATTCGTACAGTTTTTAACAATTTTCTCCTTATGGACGCAACAGAAAGAAGTAAGATCAGTAGCGATCACCATCGATAATTTTTCGACGTAAGCCTATACCCACCTTTTATTTTTCACGAACACTCCCTTTAAGTTTGAATCACATCTTCCTATTTCAGAGTTTACACTGTACTAAAAGAACAGTGTAAGTGGTTTTTCCCATTTTACCTTTAACCCTTGACTTTCTTAAGTTTTCATTCAACTCCAAACGTAATGGATTTTTTTCCAGCTCTTTGTTTATCTTTTCTTCTTATTCCAAGAGTAAAAACAAATATACGCAGTGGATTAACGGTTTCTCAGTAAACAAATAATACACAAAAACAAATAAGAAAAAAACTAAATCCTTTCTTTAAAATTATTTTTTAAGAAAAGAACTTTATTGATATGTTTATGGATATTCGAAGATATTGAGACAATTTTTCAGGGTGGAGAGAAAGCTAAGAATAGGTAGGAAAGCTGAGCTCAGAGTAGGGAAAAGAGTAGAGATGATGAGCGGTTGGTTCGACCCATAACTAGAGGAGGAGGAGGAGAAGGAGAACCCACGCTCAGGTTCATCTAAACAAACAGTTTTTTAAATTATCTTGACAAGTAATTTGTAAATTAAAGGGACTGTAGACGTAATTTCAAGTGACCCTCTATTTGTAGAGGAGCATGTCCGATTCACAACTGCAGTACCCTTTAGACCTTTGTCTGATGAAGGATGACGGAGTGATTACCCTATATCCGCAGAAACCCAGGTTAATTTTGATTAACAAGCCGTTTAATATTTCAAAAGACATTTTTTATCTATTTTCTTTGGGTCACAGAAAATAAACATTTTAATTTGAACTTTAAAAACCGGGTTATACAAGAAATGTTCTGAATTTAGGAACTCTAGAACGGGAAATATGTGCCGTCATTCTCCAGAGTTCACTCTGTACATACTTTGTTCTCAGCTGCGAGGATTACATATTTAAGAATAAAAAGACGGATTTCTTTGTCGTCAATGATCAGACAAAAGTTTAAAGGGTGCCGGGCCTTTCCGCATCGGACATACCTCTCTAAAAAAGGAAGTTCAATCGAATTTTGTCTCTGTCTTTTTATGTTAAGACTAAATAAAAAAAAACAGAATGGGTAAATTATACAGAAATAAATATTAATATAATTCAATTCACTAATGCCAACAAATTATTTAAAACCAAAGGAAAACCTTATAAAATGGAGATATTTTAACAAAGCATAAATTCTGAAATTACAAGCTATTATTTTTTCTGCCCATAAATTAGATTTATTTGTTAAGTTAAATGAACAACAAGTTTTTAAAGTTATTTGTGAAGATCACTTGTATGAAAATGATAAAATTGAACTCTTGTTTTTACTATTGTTTTCTACTCTTGACATGTTTTTACTATTGTTTTCTACTCTTGGCATGTTTTTACTATTGTTTTCTACTCTTGACATGTTTTTACTATTGTTTTCTACTCTTGACATGTTTTTACTATTGTTTTCTACTCTTGACATGTTTTTA